>NC_029785.2:37548881-37598243 GCF_000816755.2 Arachis ipaensis | reverse complement strand
TACCATAAGTGCTAAGCAATGGAAAAAAAAGTAAAGTACTGTAAATATCCACAAAAGCATAAAAAAAACTAAAAATAAACTAAATAAAAGTGTTCAGGAGAGAATATTTACACCCAAAAATAGATGCTCCTCCCCCACACTTAGATCATGCACTGTCCTCAGTGCTCAAAGGAATCAATCGGAGGGGGAGGGAATCAACCATGTAAAGATCCACCGCCTGGCGGTGGTGGGTGGTGATGACGCTGGTAGACAATGAGGGCACTGGATGGCTGTGTGGTGGTCTGTGCTGCTGGCGGGTCAACTGCCCGATCAGCTGCCTCAGCTCTCGGCTCGACTACAGCTGCCGACTCCTCAACTTGCAGCTCCTCGGCTCTATCAATTACTACCTCCTCAGTCATAGGCTCCTCAAGTCTCTGCTCAGGTGGCTGAACCACCTGGCCAGCTTCAGCTGCTGGCTCCTCAGATGCAGGCTCCTCAGCCTCAAGATCTGGTGTATCTGGAGGAGGTGGCCCAGGGTCTCTACCCTCAAACTTTGTCACTATCCATTGGAAGCGGTGAGCGTTGCGGCACTCATAACGGTGGACAGCCTGAAGGATCTCCCGACACATCTCATATGGTGTCTAAGGTCGGGGTATGGGTGCGGGTGCTGAAGGAGGTGCTGAAGGCTCTGGTGCTACTGAAGGAGGCTCAATAGTCTTCCTTTTCTTCTGAGACAGCCCATCATAATCTCCGTATGGCAGATACGGCTGCTTACTGATGTAGACAGACATTCGGTCAGTTGGGCATCTCTCTACACCAGATAAGGCTGCTAATCTAGTGATGAGGGATGGGAAGGGGACGTTGAATTTTTGTTGTAGGTTCACCTTCATCATCGACTCTCTGATAAAGGGAAGAACAGAGATCATCTTCCCCTCCATAATAGCCCATAGTAGCACTGTCAGACGGATCCTGATATGAGTGGCATGCGTGCTCAGAAGGATGTAATCGGCAATGATCTGCTGCCAGATCCTTGCCTTCGGGTTGAGGTCCGTGCACATAATGCTCGAGGGTACAGGCTGCTCTCCTTTGCTGTATTCCCATGTAGCCTCAGGTTGGCCAATCTTTTTCAGGACCTCATCCAAAGAAATTTTGCCCGTGGTCACGTCCGTCATTATTTAAGTATAAGCATCCCTAGCCGGAGGAATATGCGGAATGTCCAAGAGGGCCTCTAAAGCAGTATTAGAGGTGTCTAAGGTGACACCTCTTAGAAAAATGGTTTAGGCATCCCTCTTGAAGAGATTGGTGTAAAATTCCTTGACCTGGTGTTCATTTACTTCCACCGGGTCGAATTTTACGAATCCCCAAGGATAAAAATTGATTCTGTCAAGGATTGTATCCGCATATTTCTCGGGCAGGTTTAGCTTCCTCTCATAATGAAAGGCATGCTTTTCCAGTTTATTATATTGTTCTTAGGCCTCGGAATTAATGAAAGTATCTGGATGGTCACTGGGAGGCACAGGTGGAGGGCGAGCCAAGGGGTTGGCTTTCTCCTTGCCCTTGCGGCCCATCCTGAAAAAGACAAAAACATAATACGACTCAGGGAACATAGAAAATCACAGAAAGAAGGAGGATATAATCAGACAATTCAATTCAGAGCCAATCAGGTAAACAAATATCAGGGATAACATGTACAAAGCAGTTAAAGGTTCAAAGGAGATGTGTTTTCCCAAGATAAGGCAACCTAAGTATCAAAAGGATAAGTGAACAAATAATTCAAGCATCTGTATGCCTTAGGTGCATCATGTGAGTGAATTGAATTTTGAAGAATTTGATTATTGCAATTGTGCTTGTAAAATGAGAAGAGTTTGCAAAAATCAGCACAAAAGGCAAAAAATCAAAGTCATAGTGAAAGAATTGCATATTCATGTTGAGACACGGAAAATGACCGCATGTATATAGCCCTTTGGCCAAAGCAGTGCTCGCTTGAAAAACAAGGTGCATTTCTCAAAAGGAGAAAGGCACAAGTTGCTATATAGATTGTCATTGATGTTAAAATACATGAACATGCACTTAATCAAAACCACATTATGCGTACTGCTGCAAAGGGTACCAAACAGGTTTCAAAAATTCAAGTTTAATGCATGTTTGGTGTCAAAACAGAAAAGTACAGCAGTTAGCACATAGTGCAATGATTTAGCATGGTATACACTTACAAGCACCAAACATAAGGATGATAGCAACAACCTTTGATCCAATTTGGTGTCAAAAACAAAAACAAGTGCCTAGGTACAGGTTAATTAACATGGGATGATAAGCACAGCAAGATTGGTATCAAACAAGAAAATCACAAAGCAAAAAGAAAAGAAGCTTAGTTTGATATTCCAGCATGAAAACAGAGTGCATAAGTCATCTCAAATCAGCAAAAAGTGCACAGTTATGAAGTAGTGATGCAAAATTGAAGGAAATTCAAAAGTTATGATGATCAGACATAAAATTTGAATCAAAAACTCCGTTCAGGCATTCTGACAAGCATGATATGTGCAATAATAATGAGCAGCAATCACATTTCAATATACATTGTAGCATTTACAGTGCAGGCAAAGGCAGCAGCATGTAGTCGCAACGATCAATCCAAACAGTCAACTAGTCAATCAATAGTATCCAATTCAGTGAACACAAGTTATCTAATCCTAATACCACCAAATTCTAAGGCAGAAGTTAAAGACAGAAGTAAAAAGAAGCAGTAAAGTAAAGCAGAAAAGAAATGAAACAGGGGTGAAGGAAGACCTGCGTTGGTGAAGAGAGAAGAGGATGAAGGCAGGAGAGGGCGAGGCAGAGAGGGTCGCAGCGGCACAGGGGTCCGCTGCTGCTGGTGGTTGCTCGCCGGACAGAGAGGCATGGCCTAGGGCAGCGCTGGCGCAGAGTACAGAGACAGGGAAGAGAGAGAGTATGTGTGTGGCGGTGATGGGGAGGCGGTTGCTGGTGGTGGTTGGTCGCTGGGTGGAGGGAGAAGAGGGGTTTAGGGTAAGTGTGTGTGTTCAGAGAGGAAGAAGAAAGGGTTAGGGTGAGGTAAGGAAATGAATCGCGAGCCCCTAATCTTTTCAAATTAACGTTCGAAAAGGGACCTGTGCGGACGCACACAGGGGATAAAGATGGGGGTATGCGCGCGCACAGGATCGTGTGAGCGCTACGAGCAGGAGGTGAAACGCAACCTGTGCGGGCGCACACAGGCACAAAGGACTTTTTTTTTTACGTATGCGGCCGCACGCATGGTGTGCAGACGCATAGAAGAAGGAAAAGGTTGAGTGTGTGCACACGCACAGCTTGTGCGTGTACCGTGAACAGAGGGGGATCTTGGGGGTGTGTGTGCACCTACATCCGTGCGGGAGCACAGGGATGGGAGAACAGGGGCGCCGTGCGCACGCACAGGTCTGTGCGGACGCACAGGTCTCTGTTCCTGCAACAAAATTTCGGCTCTAAGGCACCAAATTTGACATCCCAAACAGGTTTTCAAGCCCCAAAACATCACAAAACTCCCACAATTACCTTATTTTACCAAAATTTCTCAACAGACATTAAAATAAAACAAACCAACCAAGCAAACTAACCAATTATTCATGAAACAAAGGCTAAAAGAGAGAGAGTTAGAAGGATATTACCACGGTGGGGTGTCTCCCACCTAGCACTTTGGTTTATAGTCCTAAGTTGGACTTGGTGAGGAGATCCTTGTTAGGGTGGCTTATGCTTCCACTCCTCCTTGAATCTCCAACCAAGTTTGCTATTGATTTGACCTCCGGGGTCCCAATTAAGTTGCATCAAACTTATAAGAGACTTCAAGCTAGTAGCGAGGATCCTTAAGTATTGCTTTTTGAGATTAATTTCCGGATCCCATACTTGAGTTCCTCTATCACCATTGACATGATTGTGCACTCCCCGGAATCCATTAAATTGACTCGTGCACCAAAATTGAGCTTCAAATGTTAAGTTGGCACCTTTGATGAACATCCCTTTTCTTTGCCAATCAACATTCTTCTTTTCACCATCCATTACTCTAAGGAAGGTTCGAAGTTGATCATCCATTTCTAAAATGGCATATTGATGTGGGCCTAGGAATCTTGTTGGAGAATTCTTTACCTGTGCAATTCGTTCTTGCACAACTACCTTCACTTCTTGGCAAACAGAATCTTCCTCAACCTCTTTTGAATCTTCTTCAACATCACTCAAGTCAAATATTGGAGGTTGTGTGAAGTCCACGTCAACATCTCCTTCCAAATCTAATGATAGAGGTTCATGAAGGTCATAGAAGGAATTACCCAAGTTGGACAAAAAATCTTGAATGATGGAATCCTCTTGATCAATTCCTATCCACTCTTCATTCATCTCCTTTTGCACTTCATGTGGTGACTTGACATCTTCTCCTTGATCTTAAAATTCTTCTTTCACTCCACACTTTTCACTTGGTTCCACACATTCATCCACTAGAATTTCTTGCTTTTGGCATGAACGCAATGAAGCTAAATGACCCAGAGCCTTGGCTAAGGTAGACATGACTTGCTCTTGCTTCTTCCGAAACTCTTATTGTTCTTGAATGAGCATGAAAAGTACTTCTTGTGTGGCATGATCCATATACGAAGATGAGGATTGAGGTGACAAAGTTTGACAATCAAACTCATGGGGGTAAGGGTCTTGTATGTAGCGAGGTGATGGTGTATAAGGTTGGTGACCATATAGGCAAGTGTTTGGGTTCCGTTGGGGTGCATTGTGGCCATGGTGTGAAAAAGTCATTAAGAAAATATAAACAAGAATCTTCTAACAAAAACAACCAAACAACCAAAAAGAGCTATTACACTATTAACATATTCACAATAACCAAAAGATATAACACCGTTTGTATCTCCGGCAACGGTGCCAAAATTGACAAGAGGACATTTCCGTCGACTGGAAATTTAATCTCAAAATAAGATTGGCGTTGTAAGTATAGTTCCCAGCCAACAAGTAATGCTCAAATCAAATAATAAAGTCAAATCAAAACAAATAACCGAGAGTAATTAAACCTCTGTTCGTTCTCCCAAGGAATACAAATGAAATGTTACTTCCTTTGGTTGTGAAGAGGGCAAAAGGGGTTTTTGTAATCAAAGAACAGAAGATTTAAAGGACTAAGCAATGATCAAAATTGGAAAGTAATGCAAGCAACAAGGAAAATGAGATCAAAACTAGTGAAAATGCAATAAAAGAAAGCCTTGACTTGGGAATGAGAATCCAAGGAATCCTATCATGGTCATAACCACAACTATGGTAATTATGGTGAGTCAATATCGCCTAGTCAACCCCAACCATCGAGGAGTAAGTCAAGCAAGCATAATTGACCTTAATCCATAAGTCCTAACTAACTTACCAAACTAGTTGATAAAAGGCTAGCGTCAATGGAAACAAGAGCCAACTAACTACCCAAGAATTACCACTAAATGTCGGACATTATCACTCTAGTATCCTAGGAACTCAAGCCACAAGCCAAGGTGGGAAAATCTACTCAAAATCTAGAGTTGGCATTTTCACAAACACCTTCTGTACATAAAAGTAAAACATGGAAAATTGCAAAGTAACGTATAACACTATAACCAACTATCAACAAAACCAAACATAAACAAGCAATCAAGCATAAAGGAAGCATGAAATGTAAAATTCATTAATCAAAACTTCAAGAAACACAAAATTGCAATATGAACAAGTAACTTGAACCAAGAGAAATTGAAAGTAAAAGTGCTTTAATTAAAGAGGAAATTAAGAGTACTTACAATTGAAGAAGTAAAATCAAAATCAAACCTTACTATAAAATGCTACAATGGAAATTGAAAATTGGAAACCCTAAGAGAACAATCTACTCTACACTACTCCTACTCCTAATTACTATGAAAACTATGTAAAAATTGCTCTAATGCCTCTCCCTTTGATAAGTGTTGAAGTCTCCTTTATATAGCACTCCAAGATAGCAATTCAGCCTTCCAAGAATAAGCCAAGGGCCTCAGAAATTGCGAAGCATGTGCATAATTAATGAAATCATGTGTTGGTACCTGTGCGGATGTGCGTCCGCACACGCGGCTAAAAATGGACCTGTGCGTACGCACACATAGAAATTCTCGCTTTTGCGCGCGCACGCTTGGCTGTGCGCACGCACACTTTGCTGTGTGTGATTTTCCTTGTTTTCTTCATGTTTTCTCCCTTGTACATGCTTTTTTCCACTTTTGGCTATCCATTCTTGCCTCCAAGGCCTGAAATCACTCACAAACCATATCACGGCATCGAATGGCACAAAGGTGGGATTAAATTGCTCTATTAAAGCACAAAATTGCATGTTTGTACATTTAGGATCAAATTAGGGATCAAACACAAAAGTATGCTATTTGGGTGTTTAAGTGTGAGTTCATGTGCTAGAATCCATCCAAATTAAGTCAAAATATACCATCAAATATGGACTCATCACCTAGCCACCTCATTAATTAACTTAGTGGAAGCTAGAGTCAATGGACACCAATTATCAAGCACTTGGATGTTAGCAACTCAATTTCACCTAAGTTACCATCCCAAGCCAAGAACACAAAGATCTACTCTAACATCCTTCCAAGCATTTTATCAAACACTTGGAAGGTATAAAAGGAAAGCAAAATAAGATTGCAAGAAATATAGATCTACAACTACCAATTACAAGGAATTAACAACAATAATTAAAATTAACAATAAATGAAATCAAACATAAATTGCATTAAAGAAAAATAAAAGGAACAAGAGTGCATCAACAACAAAGTAAACAAATACAAGGAGTGAAATACTAAACTAGGAAAGTAAAGGTAGAGGAACAATAAATTATAAAAGAAAAGTAAATGAAGACATGAATTAAACATAGATCTAAGAAATCCTAATCTACATCTAACCTAATTCTAGAGAGAAGAGAGAGCTTCTCTTTTTAGAAACAAACTAAAGCATGATGAAAACTTCTATGATTGCTCCCTCCCCCTTGACTCCTCTTGAATTCTGCATGTAATAGCCTCAGAAATGAGTTGGATCTGGGCCTGAAAAGCTCAGAAATCACCCCCAGCGAATTGACTTTAATGAGGTCACGTGCGAGCTGCGACGTGTACACATGGGTCACGTGTACACGTCGTTTGCCGTTTTGCTTCTCACACGTACGCGTCATGTCATGCATACGCATCACCATGCGACTTCATATTCACGCGTGCGTGTCTGTCACGCGTGTGCATCGATGTATGCACACCAAATCCTTGATTTTCCATGAATCCTTCATTTTGCATGCTTTTCTCTTCACTCATTTGATCCATTCATAGCCTTTTCAACCTGAATTCACTAACAAATACATCAAGGCATCTAGTGGAATCAAAGGTGAATTAAAATTAGCAAATTAAAGGCCTAAAAAGCATGTTTTCACTCTTAAGCATAATTTAAGGAGGATTTATAAAACCATGCTATTTTAGTGAATAAATGTGGGAAAAGTTGGTAAAATCTCCTAAATTAAGCACAAGATAAACCACAAAATTGGGGTCTATCAAATCTCCCCACACTTAAACCAAGCATGTCCTCATGCTAAACCAAGAAAGAGACAAAGGGTATCATCATTTATTAAATGCAAACTAACTAGATGCAATCTACCTACATGTAATCTATCTGAATGGATGCAATTACTTGATCAAAATAAATCAATTCCCAAGAAAACCAATATAAGCATAAGGGCTCAAGCAATAGCAATCAAATCAAACCCACAATTGAATTGAGTTATTGAAAGATTTTACAAACTTGCAAGAAAAGAGATGATCATGGGTGAAAACATGTAATTGAGCAATCAAACCCTCATCGGATGTGTATCTGCTCTAGTCACTTAAGTGTATAGGATTGATTCACTCAATTCTCCCCTAATCATGCTTTCCAAGATTTGTTTTTCATCTAACAATCAACAATTATTTCATGCATGCATACAAATATCATGAGGATTTATCCATGGGTTGTAATGGGGCTAGGGTCAAGGTAGGATTGTATTTGGTCAAGTGGACTTAAAATTTGAATCTTTAATTAACTTGAGCTTCCCACCTAACTATATAACAACCTATACAATTTCAAAGCTAACCTAACTACCCATTCTTCACTTTTTCACACACTCATGCATTCTCTTTTTTTATCACAACTCATATGCATTGATTATTATTGAGCTTCACTTTGGAATATTTTGTCCCTTTTTTTTATGCAACGTTTGAGTCAACGTTTTTAGACAAACGTTGCTCACCAACGTTAAGGCCAAATTCATTCCAAAAGGGCACCCATTCAAACTTGTGAATGTTGGTGAATTAATCCCATTGTCAACGTCATCAAGAGTCATTCCTAACTGCTTCAATCAAGGCCAAGGCCCATGACGAAAAAGTAAATTGCAATAAATTAAATTAATAACTGAGAAAGCTCTTGGTAAGGTATGAGAACTAGAAGTCCTATCCTAGCTATCCTTATCAATTATGACATCAATTGTCCATTGCAACCACTTAGTTAACCTTTAACTATGAAGGAAGGTCAAGTGGATGAATCAATTTGATTCCTCAAGTCCTAGTCAACTTTCTAAGGAAAGACTAGCTTTAGAGGGGTCCAAATCAACTAGCAACTTTCAATTATCAATCAACAAAGGAGTTTGATAGCTCAAGAGTCTCCAATTACTCAATTCAAGCTAAGAATATAAAAATTTAACTTAAAAACCTCCTAAGCATTTTATCAAACACTTGGAAGGCACAACATAAAAATATAGAAAAGCAATAAGAGATAATAAAATCCAAATAACCAATTCAAACATCAATGACTAACAAATAATAGAAGAAACAAAAAATATGAAATACCTCAAATTACATTAAATAAGAAATTCAATCTAACATGGAGTTCATAAACCAAATTGAAAAAGAAGAGAATTAACAAGAGAAATAAATAAACTAGAATACTAGAACAAATAAAAATAGAAGAGAAACAAAATTAAAGGAACATTGAACCTCGAATTGAGAAGAAATAAACCTAAAACTAAGAGAAATCCTAAAGCCTAGAGAGAGGAGAGAGCCTCCCTCTCTAGAAACTACATCTAAAACCTAAAATTATGTAAATGAATTGATGAATTGAATGATTCCCTCACTCTGCAGCCTCTATTCTGTGTTCTCGGGCTTGGAATTGGGCCAAAAGGAGCCCAGAAATCGCTCCCAGCGCTTTCTACAAGTTTCTGCACGTGGCGCATATCACGCGTACGCATAGGTCATGCGTGCGCGTCGTTTGGCGAGATTCCTTGTCACGCGTACGCGTCGCTTGTCTTTTGCGCTAGGCACGTGTACGCGTTGCTCATGCGTGCGCGTCGCTGCCAGCTTCACAAAACTTCATTTTCGCACGTTCCTTCTACTTTTGCATGTTTCCTTTCCATCCTCTAAGTCATTCCTGCCCTATACAGCCTGAAAGCACTCAACATACAGATCACGGCATCGAATGGTAATAAAGAATAATTAAAATTGACGGTTTAAAGATCCAAGAAACATGTTTTCAACTATATCACAGAATTAGGAAGGATTTGTAAAACCATGCAAATTATAAGAATAAGTGAGTAAAGAATTGATAAAAACCACTCAAATTAGCACAAGATAAACCATAAAATAGTGGTTTATCAGCCTACATCCAAGTACATGAAGATCTAATTGAAGAGTATAAATAGAAGAGGTTTTGAAGATTAACGAGGAAGGCTCTGGCAAAAGGCTCTCGTAGGACTAGAGGTTGGAGGATTAGAGACTCTAGAGCTCTCTTGGAGGATTAGAGACTCCAGAGAGAATAGTATAGGATTTTAGTTTAGATACACTTTTCTCTTATGCAATCTCACATTTTAGTTTGTATTTAGCTTCATTTACTTTTATGCAATTACAATTTCCTGCACTTCTTCTCTGATGCAAATTTACATTTCTGTTCGTATTGCTTTCAATTTACTTTCATGAAATTTCAATTCTTGTCAATTGTTCTTAGAGCTATGATTCACTAAACCCAAATCATTAGGGGGAGGAGCTCTATTGTAATTCACATGATTGAATGAACATCTTCTTCTTCTCAATCCGCTTGGGTAGCTAAGAGATAAATTCTATTTTGATTTGATCCATTCACTCCAGAAAGGGGTTTGGATCCATTAAATTTCCATGTGAGCCTCGGAAGTAGAATCATGGAAATTAGAACTGAAGCTCTATCTCTCACAACTCTCTTGATCAACATCATTCGGGAGGAATTGAGGTCTTGAGAGTTAGTGTGGCTTATGGATGAGAGACATGCACTTAACCTCTTCTCATGATAATTAGATCAAGGAATTGGCAAGATTAATTGTGATTAGAGAGATTGGATTGCCAAGAAATTGGGATCCAATCAATTACAATCCGCCATAGATCTACTCATATGATTGAGAAGGAAGTTGAGACCCATTTGATTCATTGTGGATTATGATATCTCCAATCCCTAATGAATCTTTCTTTCTGTTATTTCTCACTTTGATTGCTTTGAGTTTCATTTAATTGCTTTGAATTTACTGCTTCCTTTAATTTCCCAGCACCCAATCCCCGTTTACATTTCATGCAATTTACTTTTCATGCAATTTAAGTTTCTTGCCATTTACGTTTCAAGCAATTTACATTCAGCAATTTACATTCCCTACAATTTACGTTCTGTTAATCAATTTTCACCAAACTCTCTCAATATTTCGCTTGACTAGACATATCACCTCACTAAAGTTGCTTGATCCATCAATCCCTGTGGGGTCGACCTCACTCTTGTGAGTTTTACTACTTGATGCGACCCAGTATACTTGCCGGTAGTTTGTGCAGATTCAAATTTTCCCACATCAAGTTTTTGGCGCCGTTACTAGGGATTGATTTAAATTGACAATGATTAAGTAGGTGATAGTCTCGATTAAGCATTTTTATTTTGTTTTCTTTCAAGCATATTAACTGTTTGACACTTTCTGTCACCTAACTCTCTAACAACATTCTAGCAGTAGAATGCCCATTTTTCATTTGGTTTGTTTGTGATTGTGCAAGTCATGGAGAATGAGGTGCTTGAGGAGGGAATGGCCAACAACAATGCCCAACCTACAAGGAGGGTGTTGGCCTCTTACACTATCCCCAATCCTAGACACTTTGGTAGCAGCATCCTCACCCCAAATGTTTATGCAAATGACTTCGAGTTGAAGCCCCAACTCATCACTTTGGTGCAGAACAATTGTGCTTATGGAGGTGGCCCCTTGAAGACCCCAACCAACATTTGTCTGTTTTCTTGAGGATTTATGAAACTGTCAAGACAAATAGGGTTCATCCTGACATCTACAAGTTACTTCTATTCCCATTCTCCCTAAGGGGCAATGCTTCCTAATGGCTAGAAACCTTTTCCAAGGAAAGCATCACCAATTGGGATGATCTAGTGAGCAAATTCTTACCCAAGTTCTACCCACCTCAGAGGATCATTAAGCTGAAAGCAGAAGTGCAAACCTTCACACAAATGGAGGGAGTGTCACTCTATGAGGCATGGGAGAGATACAAGGCCCTGATAAGGAGATGTCTACCAGAGATGTTCAGTGAATGGGTGAGACTTCAAAACTTCTATGAATGTCTTTCTTTAAAGGCAAGAAAAGTATTAGACTATTCCTTGGGAGGTTCACTACAGATGATGAAAACTGCTCAAGAAGCACAAGACCTCATTGATATGGTGGCCAATAATTAATATTTCTACTCTTCTGAGAGGCACCACAACACAACTCCAAAGAAGAGAGTGATGGAAACCAAAGGAGTAAATGCAATCCTAACCCAAAACAAGCAAATGCACCAACAAATTCAGCAACAAATAGAGATGATGATTAAGAGAATTAATGCACTGCAACTTTCTGCAGTGAGCACACAAGGCCAATCTCAAGGCTCAAATAGATGGAATCAATCTAGAGAAGACTTTGAGGCATTCAACTATGAGCAACAAGGTCCTGAGCAGGTGCAATACATGAACAACACCCCAAATTTTTTCCAGCATGACTTCTATGGTGATGCATATAATCCACCTTGGAGGAACCACTCTAACTTGAGGTGGGGTGACAACCAGAATCAAGGACAAAGGAACCTCCATTCTAACAGTTTTGGCAACACAAACAAGCAAAACCAACCCCTTAATAACAACAACTATTACACACAACCACAAAACACAGACCTTCAACCCCATCACACTTCACAATTTCCCCAAAACAACTTCTCTACACCACCATTTAACCCACAAAACACCTCCCTCAATGTCCCAAAGAACTTTCACCAGCAACCATCACATCCCATGCAATCACAGCCACATCCAGACTCTCAAAGGATCTCCAACTTATAAGTGTTAATGGAGAAACTCATCAAAACTCAAGAGATGGCCAGACAAGATCAAGAAGCAGCAAGAAGAGATCAAGCCCTGACAAGCAAAAATTAAGAAGCTTCAATCAGAAATCTTGAGAGGCACATGGGACAAATGGCTAAACAAATTGCAGAGATGGGTGAGAAGCGACCAGATACATTCCCTAGTGCCACTGAAGACAACCCAAGGGACAAAGGAAAAGCTACAAAATGGAAGGAGTGCAAAGCAATGACATTGAGAAGTGGAAAGACTATGGGAAAAGAAGCCATTATTCAAGAAGAACATGACAAATAAGCTCCAAAAGAAGAGATAAAGGAGGATCAGAAAACCAAAGACTCACAACTTTCAAAGGAAGACAAGAACATAAGAAGGAAGAGGTGAAGCCATATGTCCCCAAACTTCCATATCCTCAAAGGTTCAAGGAAGAAAATAAGGATAACCAATACTCCAAGTCCCTGAAAATATTCAAGACACTCAGCATCAATATTCTTTTCTTGGAAGTACTTGAACAGATGCCACTATACGCCAAGTTTATAAAGGAAGTATTGACAAAGAAAAGATCCTTGAAAGAAAGACAAATTATTGAGATGACAATGGAGTGTAGTGCTGTGCTCCAGAGAGGATTACCAGTGAATAAAGATGATCCTGGAAGCTTTTATATACCATGCACCATAGGGAACATAACAATCGAGAAGTCATTCTGTGACCTTGGTGCAAGCATAAACTTGATGCCTCTATCTCTAATGAGGAAACTTCAAATTCTTAAACTGAAATCCACTAGGATAGCACTCCAAATGGCTGACAAATCCATTAAGTAATCACTTGGAATTGTGGAGAATGTACTCGTAAAAGTGGGAAAATTCTTTCTCCCAGCTGACTTTGTCATCTTGGACATGGAAGAGGACTCTAACACTCCAATTATTCTGGGGAGGCCTTTCTTAGCTACGGGCAGAGTATTAATAGATGTAGAAAATGGAGAACTGTTGCTAAGAGTGCATGATGAGCACCTAGCATTTATTGTCTTCAAAACCCTGCATGAGCCCACGCAAGAAGAAGAATGTATAAAGGTTAAGGCCAGAGATAAGAGCTTGAAGGAGGCATTTAATGAGTTAACTCCAAGGCTTCTAAACCCATGTTTGAAAGAAGTGGAAATTATGCAACAGGCCAAAGAAGTCAAGGAGGAACTAGAACCAAAACCCCCAAATGAGACCCTCAACAAGAGCTTTCCGAATATTGAGCCACCAAAGCATGAATTATCTCCTGAGAAAGAGAAGAAGAAGAGGCCAAGAAGGTGGAAAAATAAGAAGATTCCCACTGAAGGCTTCTCACCAGGGGATAAAGTGATGTTAAACTACCAACCAATGAAGGTGTCTCCACACTTGTCTGAATGCTACACTATAAGCCAGATCCTTTCACTTGAACACCTAGAGATCATCAAAGAGGAGATCGAAAGAAAGTTCACAGTAAGAGGGGAAAAGTTGAGGCACTATGATTTTCAGCCTCCATGATCAAAAGACAAGATGTCAAGCTAGTGACATTAAAGAAGCGCTTGTTGAGAGGCAACCCAACCGGAGGTAACTATCTCTTTTCAAATTGTTTCAATAAAGAAGTTAAATATATTTTTTTGTATTGCAAGTAGCTAAGTTTGGTGTTGCACACCAAAGTAATTCAAGGGTGAATGTGTGATGCTAAGTTTGGTGTTCCACCACAGATTTCATTTAAAAACACATTGCAACCCTTCAATGACAAGTCACTGACTCCAAACAATCAGAAAAACTACTTAACATGTGTTTAGTTTCTAGTTCATAGTTTGTTTTCTAGTTCGCAATTTGTTTTCTTAATAAAAGCACATGAGGTTTTCTACATATATTCAATTTGCTGCATAAGGCAAGGAACTAAGTTTGGTGTTCACACACCAATCTGAGTTCAGAAGCCTACAAATATACATACACGCTAACCATTTCTCAAGTGTTTGGGGAGCAAGCAACTTTCAATATCTTTGTAGGAAGTCATTCAATTTCTTGGAGAGAAAGATGCATCATCATGTGGAAGGACAAAGGAATGACATGGAAGCCAACAATGATAATGACAAGGAGGAAACAAATAGACATCAAGAGTTTGTGTTGTTACTTGACTGTCTTTAGCTTAAATATGTTAATTAAAAGTGCAAATTGTGCCCCTGTTGATCAGTGTTCTGTTTTCATGATTCATTTGCATTAGGATGATTGTATGTTTATTTTTGGCTTGCTAGTTTAAGTGCTTGGATCATGACATCTTGCTTAAGTTGTATGCTTTGTTTTCCATGTTTGAATAAAAGAAAAACTATTGTGAAACAAAAAAAGAGTAAAGGTCTGTTTTGATAGAAGATAGAATAAAGTAATGTGGTGGTTTGTGCTGGTTCATTAGTTGATTTATGAATAAGGCTAGAGGTTGGTATGACTTTTTGATATGAACTTGAGTTAAATTTTATGAGACTTGACAAATGAAAGAGGTCCATAATAAAAGAAAAAAAATGCAAGAGAAAAAAATAAAAAGAAATAAACAAGGCTAGGCACCAATGGCTTAAGATTTTGGATATATGCCTGTGATGCTCTTGTACAAAGATAAGCTTGGATAACTAGGTTCTACAGGGTGCTTCATCACCTGGCAACTTGGGTTAACTAACCCAGGATTGCTTTTCATGCTAATTTAATGAATAAGTGGGTAAGGATCATGATAAAACCACACAATTAAACACAATATAAACCATAAAATAGTGGTTTATCAGGGTGCAACTTCATATCTTTTATGAAGGGTTGAATTGTGAATCAAAGAAAGTTTTAGACCGCTCATCTGGAGGCTCCCTTAACAAGAAGAGGACCATTGAAAAAGCCATTGATGTTATAGAGACAGTGGCTGACAATGAGTATTTTTATGCCTCAGATAGAAGCAACAATAGGGAAGTCTTGGAATTGAACCATATGGATGCAATCCTGGCCCAGAATAAGATGATCACCAAGCAACTGGCTGAATTGACCAAGCAAATAGAAAAGAATCAGGTTGCAGCTATTCACACTCAATCATCACCCCAAGAAGAGTTGGAGACAGAAGAGGGAGCTAACTGGGAGGAAGCTAATTACATTGAAAACTCATCTAGGCAAGCTAATGATCCATACTCTAAAACCTATAACTCTGGTTGGAGGAACCACCCAAACTTTGGGTGAGGGAACCAACAAAGCCAAGGCCAAGATCAGAGACCCCATAACCCAAACCAGTATAACAACTCCACTCACCAAAACTCCAACCAAAAAACTATACCAGACCACATAAAACACCTACTCATACCCACCCTACCAAAGCCATAACAACCACTCTCAACACCCCAATTCCACCCAACCATCAGCACATGATGAGGACAGAATGGCAAAACTAGAAGCTATGCTTGCAAACCTTAACAAAGAGTGTGAAGACATGAAGAGATTCTGGGAAGAAGTGAGAGGTAGTATGAAAAGTCGAGGGTAGGTTCTTAAGAATCTAGAATCTCAGGTAGGACATCTTTCACAACAGACTCCAAAGTCCTCTGATAATTTCCCAAGTGATACAGAAAAAAATCCAAGAGGGAAAATAAAGAAGGTAAGGTGGGAAAAATGCAAGTCAATCAATCTAAGCAGTGAAAAAGGTTTGAAGGAAGAATGCTTCATACACTCAGAGTATGATAAAGGAGAGTCAAGGAAGAATGTAAGGGAGATAGAAAAAATGGCTAGCACCTCAAGTAATCCCTCAATCAATCTGAACAGAGGAAGGAACAAAAAGAGAAAGAATCCCTCAAGCCTTTTGTGCCACAGGCACCATTTCCCCAAAGACATAAGGAAAGTGAGAAAGACAGGTCATATACAAGATTCCTAGACATGTTTGCATCCCTCAGAGTTAACATCCCCTTCATCAAAATTCTCCAACAGATGCCAACATACATGAAGTGCATGAAAGAATTATTTACCAAGAAAGTAACCTTAAATGGGGGACAAACAGTGATAATGAACAAGGAATGTAGTGCCCTCATCAAGAAAGAACTACTCATGAAGAAAAGAGATCCAGGGAGCTTTCATATTCCATGTGCCATAGGAGAGACAAAAATTGACAGAGGATTCTGCGACTTAGGGGCTAGCATAAATATGATGCCTCTATCCCTTATGAAGAAGTTGTAAATCAATGAGCTGAGATCCACAGATGTAATCATCTAATTGGCAGATAAAACTCAGAAGCAAGCCGAAGGCGTAGTTGAAAATGTATTGGTGAAAGTAGGAAACTACTTCCTCGCCACTGACTTTGTTGTTCTAGACATGGAGGAAAGTTACCTCCATCTTATTATTCTGGGGAGACCATTTCTAGCTACTGGTCAAGCTCTCATTGATGTAGAATAAGGAGAGTTGTTACTAAGAATACATGATGAGCAGCTCACTTCCAGGCCTTCAAGCCCGTGCATGAATCTGAGCAAGAGAGCAAGGAATCAAAGGAAGAGCACATTGAGAGTCCCCTGAAGGAGAACAGCAATGAACCACAGGGCCAGCATCTGGAGCTTTCCTTGATGGATAAACAAGAAGCTCAAGAGAAGAAGGAACCAATGGAGTTCAAGGAAGAGACGAAGCCATAAGAGTTGAGAGGAGCAGCTAACAAAGAACTTCCTGACACAATAATCACTAGAGCACCACTAAAAGAAGAAGAAAAAGTTGTGAAGAAATTGCCAAGAGGATGGAGAAACAAGAGGGTACCTACAGAAGGTTTCTCCCCTGGAGACAAGGTGATATCAATCCACCATCCACCACTCCCACCCCATCTTCCAACCATTCCATCTCAATTACCTTAAGTATTCACCATTAGAAAGGTCCTCTCCTTAGAGCATGTAGAGATCATCAAGGAATCAAGTGGAGACCGCTTTACTGTGAGGGGAGAAGACCTAAGGCACTACAAACCCCCCTGACAAGGACCAACCGTCAAGTTAATGACGCTAAAGAAGCGCTTCATGGGAGGCAACCCAACCAAAGGTAATTCTCTTTTCATAGCTTGTCAATAAAAGAGTAAGGAGATTTCTCAGCATTGCTAGGAGCTAAGTTTGGTGTTGCACACCAAAGAAATTCAAGGGTGAGTGTGTAAATCTAAGTTTGGTGTTCCACCATGGTTTTCATTAAAGAACACATTGCACCCTCAGCATGACTAGTTATCAGCTCCAAACAATCAGAGAAACTACTTAACAATTGTTTAGTTTTTAGTTCATAGTTTGTTTTCTAGTTCATAGTTTGTTTTCTAGCTTATAGTTTGTTTTCTTAATAAAAGCACAAGAGGTTTTCTACATATATTCAATTTGCTGCATAAGGCAAGGAACTAAGTTTGGTGTTCACACACCAATCTGAGTTCAGAAGCCTACAAATATACATACACGCTAACCATTTCTCAAGTGTTTGGGGAGCAAGCAACTTTCAATATCTTTGTAGGAAGTCATTCAATTTCTTGGAGAGAAAGATGCATCATCATGTGGAAGGACAAAGGAATGACATGGAAGCCAACAATGATAATGACAAGGAGGAAACAAATAGACATCAAGAGTTTGTGTTGTTACTTGACTGTCTTTAGCTTAAATATGTTAATTAAAAGTGCAAATTGTGCCCCTGTTGATCAGTGTTCTGTTTTCATGATTCATTTGCATTAGGATGATTGTATGTTTATTTTTGGCTTGCTAGTTTAAGTGCTTGGATCATGACATCTTGCTTAAGTTGTATGCTTTGTTTTCCATGTTTGAATAAAAGAAAAACTATTGTGAAACAAAAAAAGAGTAAAGGTCTGTTTTGATAGAAGATAGAATAAAGTAATGTGGTGGTTTGTGCTGGTTCATTAGTTGATTTATGAATAAGGCTAGAGGTTGGTATGACTTTTTGATATGAACTTGAGTTAAATTTTATGAGACTTGACAAATGAAAGAGGTCCATAATAAAAGAAAAAAAATGCAAGAGAAAAAAATAAAAAGAAATAAACAAGGCTAGGCACCAATGGCTTAAGATTTTGGATATATGCCTGTGATGCTCTTGTACAAAGATAAGCTTGGATAACTAGGTTCTACAGGGTGCTTCATCACCTGGCAACTTGGGTTAACTAACCCAGGATTGCTAACCGAAAGTCCACCATCAAGAGCTACTTTGAGACAAAGCATTTAGTGACCCAAAGAGGTCCTGGGAACCAATGTCCAAAGAATAAAATAAGCTAAATGCCTGTGATGTGTGTGTGCTAAGGAGAGGCTTGAGCAAGTAAGCCCTTAGGGGTGTCTCAACACCTAGCATCTTGAGCCAACTGGGGCGGGAATGCTGGCTGAAAGCTTACTTTAAAGAGCTGCCTTAACACATAGCATTTAGCCCCAGCAAGCAATAAATCTCAATCAAAAGAAAGAGAGCAAGAAAAACTAAGGACCAAATCATAACAAGTCTCATTTTTTGTGTAATTCAAGTAAGGGTCCAGAGAAGTGTTGATACTTCAGCCACAGAAATAAAAATCACTAAGACACCATGCATGAAAACCCCATTAACCATAATTGAATGTCTTCCAATAAGGGCTTATACCTCTCTCTGTTTTCATTCATTCTCCTTATGTTTTACTGCTTGCTTGGGGATAATTAAGATTTAAGTTTGGTGTTTTGATGCCTAGGCATCTTAGGCTAGTTTCACAAGCCTTTTTCATTAGTTTTTACTTGGTTTTCATGCATTTCTTAGGCTATAAGTAGGTATTTGGATGAGAATTTTATGCATATCTTGATTCAATCAAACATTGTTAATTATGTGCATTTTCATGAGATTTATGCAAGAATTGTTTGATGTTATGAATGATGCAAAATCTGGAGATTATGGCAAGGCTTTGATGCATTTGTTTGGTTGATGATAGGTGGAACAAAGCAGAGAAAGAGCAAAGAAGAGGAGAAGGAAGCAACGTTGGTGGCCAAAGTTGGCTCACCAACATTGCCTCAAATGTTGATGGAGGAGGAAAGTGCAATGTTGATGGCCATTTGGCTCACCAACGTTGCTAGGCAACATTTTTTAAAAAGTAGTGCCAACGTTGGAGGGAACGTTGACGTCTGCGACAAATTTCACAAATTGGAAGCTGGAAGAATTTCCTTGTATGCGTACACACAAAGTAGTGTGCATACGCACAAAGTAGTGTGCGTACGCACAAGAAGAAAAATTGCAAATGTGTGCACACACAAGTGTACAACGTTGGACGGAACATTGGTGAACCAACGTTACCCCCAACGTCTGCGATCAAATTTCAGTTTTGAGATTGGAAAATTTAGCTATGATGCGCACGCGTGGACGATGCGTACACATGAGCGTGGGAAATTAACAATCCACGCGTACGCATGGGTGACGCGCACGTGTGACCAAGCAAATGATGGTGTGCAAACATTGCCTCAAACGTTCCTCACCAACGTCTTCGATAAAAGAGTTGGAAAATTTTGATATGACACGCACGCATGAAAATGAAAAATAGCAAGACACGCGCACACGTGAAATGGCAAAAAAAAATAGCTTTCAAGCGTACGCGTAGGCGATGCGCACGCATGACTAAGCGAATGTTGGTGCACTAACATTGAGTCAAACGTTGCTGGCAACGCTTGGAAGAGTTTTTTTATGTAAAGTTTGAGTCAGCGTTTTTACACAAACGTTTCTCACCAACGTTAAGGCCAAATTCATTGCAAAAGGGAATCCATGCAAACTTGTGAATGTTGGTGAATTAATCCCATTGTCAACGTCATCAATAGGGGTGAGCACGGGTAGCGGGTACCCGATTACCTGTCCAAACTCGAACCAAACCAATTAAATTGGTTCTCGAACCAACGGGTAATCGGGTTCAACCCGAACCAAACCAATGGCCTTTGTTAGTAATTGGTTCGGGTATCGGTTCTGGGAGTGCGAAATCCGAACCAACCCGTGAACCCGATCATATATTAATTAAATAAAAAATAAAAAAATATATATGGTTTTTAGTGGCTTTTAGTGAGATTATTCACTATTAATATGTTTAGAATTTAATGAGTTTAGTTTTTAATATATTTGGTGTTTAACATGTTTAGATTATTTATATTGATGTTACATATTTATTATACTTGTTGAATTTTTAAGATAAAATTTGGTTTTTTTTAATGAATTTCAAAGTCATCAGGTACCTAATTACCCGAATCGAACCAATCCGTTCTTAATCGGTTTGGTTTGGTTCGGGTACATACACAAAAAAATACAAATTCGAACTAAACCGAACCAATTACATTTTGATCGGTTCAGTTCTAATTTCACCTTAAACCCGAACCAAACTGATCTGTGCTCACCCCTAGTCATCAAGAGTCATTCCTACCTGCTTCAATCAAGGCCAAGGCCCGTATCCAAGTACATGAAGATCTAATTGAAGAGTATAAATAGAAGAGGTTTTGAAGATTAAAGAGGAAGGCTCTAGCAGAAGGCTCTCGTAGGACTAGAGGCTGGAGGATTAGAGACTCCAGAGCTCTCTTGGAGGATTAGAGACTCCAGAGAGCTTAGTAGAGGATTTTAGTTTAGATACACTTTTCTCTTATGCAATCTCACATTTTTGTTTGTATTTAGCTTCATTTACTTTTATGCAATTACAATTTCCTGCACTTCGTCTCTGATGCAAATTTACATTTCTGTTCGTATTGCTTTCAATTTACTTTCATGCAATTTCAATTCTCGTCAATTGTTCTTAGAGCTATGATTCACTAAACCCAAATCATTAGGGGAAGGAGCTCTATTGTAATTCACATGATTGAATTAACATCTTCTTCTTCTCAATCCGCTTGGGTAGCTAAGAGATAACTTCTGTTTTGATTTGATCCATTCACTTCGGAAGGGGGTTTGGATCCACTGAATTTCCGTGTGAGCCTCGAAAGTGGAATCAAGGAAATTAGAACTGAAGCTCTATCTCTCACAACTCTCTTGATCAACACCATTCGGGAGGAATTGAGGTCTTGAGAGTTAGTGTGGCTTATGGATGAGAGACATGCACTTAACATCTTCTCATGACAATTAGATCAAGGAATTGGCAAGATTAATTGTGATTAGAGAGATTGGATTGCCAAGGAATTGGGATCCAATCAATTACAATCCGCCATAGATCTACTCATATGATTGAGAAGGAAGTTGAGACCCATTTGATTCATTGTGGATTATGATATCTCCAATCCCTAATGAATCTTTCTTTCTGTTATTTCTCACTTTGATTGCTTTGAGTTTCATTTAATTGCTTTGAATTTACTGCTTCCTTTAATTTCCCAGCACCCAATCCCCGTTTACATTTCATGCAATTTACTTTTCATGCAATTTAAGTTTCTTGCCATTTATGTTTTAAGCAATTTACATTCAGCAATTTACATTCCCCACAATTTATGTTCTGTTAATCAATTTTCACCAAACTCTCTCAATATTTTGCTTGACTAGACATATCACCTCACTAAAGTTGCTTGATCCATCAATCCCTATGGGATCAACCTCACTCTTGTGAGTTTTACTACTTGATGCGACCCGGTATACTTGCCGGTAGTTTGTGCGGATTCAAATTTTCCCGCATCAAGTTTTTCACCATGGTAACATTGTTCTTACCTTCTCCTTGTTTACAATTTTGGTATATTGCATTTTTGCTTGTCTTAGTTAGCCTATGATTAGTTTAATTTTGAGTTTAGTTAGGCTAAATTTTGTATGGATCATGAATTCATGGATTTCTAGATGTTTTGGGTTGAAATTGTGTTGAGAAAAGGCTTAAGGGACTTAGAAATTAAGAAAAAAATTTTGGAAAAATAGGGCAATGTGCGTACGCACACCCATGTGTGTACACAAACAATCACCGAATTATGCATCCTGTGCGTATGCACCCACCTGTGCGTACGCACACTAGCCTGCACAACCCCTGTTAGGAGCGCTCGCACACCTTGTGCGTGGGCACCTGATGAGCGGATATTTTATATGCTTTTTGGGGGTATTTTCATATAGTTTTTAGTAGGATCTAGCTACTTTTTAGTATATTTTTATTGGTTTTTATGCAAAAATCACATTTCTGGACTTTACTATGAGTTTGTGTGTTTTTCTGTGATTTTAGGTATTTTCTGGCTGAAATTGAGGGACCTGAACAAAAATTTAATTCAGAGGCTGAAAAAGGACTGCAGATGCTGTTGGATTCTGACCTACCTGCACTCGAAATGGATTTTCTGGAGTTACAGAAGCCCAATTGGTGCGCTCTGAATTGCGTTAGAAAGTAGACATCCAGGGCTTTCCATCAATATATAATAGTTCATACTTTGCCCAAGATTTGATGACACAAATTGGCGTTTAACGCCAAGTCTTTACCCTATTCTGGCGTTAAACGCCAGAAACAGGTTGCAAACCAGAGTTAAACGCCAGAAACAGGCTACAACCTGGTGCTTAACTCCAAAAAAAGTCTCTACACATGGAAGCTTCAATGCTCAGCCCAAGCACACACCAAGTGGGCCCCGGAAGTGGATTTCTGTATTATCTATCTTAGTCTACTTAATTTCTGTAAACCTAAGTCACTAGCTTAGTATAAAAACTACTTTTAGAGATTTATTTTGCATCTCATGACATTTTCACGTTTTACATTGTATCTCTACAGCATGAGTCTCTAAACTCCATGATTGGGGGTGAGGAGCTCTGCTGTGTCTCGATGAATTAATACAATTACTTCTATTTTCTATTCAACACGCTTGTTTCTGTTCTAAGATATTCACTCGTACCTAATCGTGAAGAATGTGATGATCCGTGACACTCATCATCATTCTCAACCTATGAATGTGTGCCTGACAACTACTTACATTCTATCTGTAATAGCTTGAGTGTATATCCCTTGGGCTCCTGGTTCAGGAGTTTGATTGCCTCTCCTGACAACAGAGCGTTCAAATCCCTTAATCCAGAGTCTTCGTGGTAAAAGCTAGAATCAATTGGCAGCATCTCTGAGATCCGGAACGTCTAAACTTTGTCTGTGGTATTCTGAGTAGGATCCGGGAAGGGATGACTGTGACGAGCTTCAAACGCACAAGTATTGGGCGTAGTGACAGACGCAAAAAGGATCAATGGATCTTATTCCAACACAAGTGAGAACCGACAGATGATTAGCCTTGTACATGGACCCTTTTCACTGAGAGGACAGATGGTAGCCATTGACAACGGTGATCCACCAACATACAGCTTGCCATGGAAGGAGCCTTGCGTGTGTGAAGAAGAAGATGGGAGGAAAGCAGAGATCCAGAAGACGAAGCATTTCCAAAATCTCAATCTGTTCTCAATTATTGCATAACAAGTATTTATTTAATGCTCTTTTACTTTTTACTATTGAAATTAAGAATTATCATTGATATCTTGACTAATAATTACAAGATAACCATAGCTTGCTTCAAGCCGGCAATCTCCGTGGGATCGACCCTTACTCACGTAAGGTATTACTTGGACGACCCAGTGCACTTGCTGGTTAGTAGTACGAATTGTGAAAAGTATGATTTACAATTCGTGCACCAAGTTTTTGGCGCCGTTGCCGGGGATTATTCGAGTTTGGACAACTGACAGTTTATTTTGTTGCTTAGATTAGGAAAAAATTACCTTTTTAGTTTAGAGTCACAAAAAAATTTGCATCTTCGATTATTGTTTTTGGTTAAAGTTCTAAAATCCTTATTTTCTTTTTCTAAAATTTTTTTCGAAAATTTTTATAAACTAATAATCGAGTTTTTCTGCTTGAGTTTAGTTTCATATTTTAAGTTTAGTGTCAATTGCATGATTTTATTTTTCTTTCAATTTTTTTCGAATTATTAGTGCTCAGTATATAAAAAATTTTTAGGTTTGGTGTCCTTTGTGTTTCTGTTTTCTTAAAAAATTTTCAAAAGTTGTTCTTAGCGTTCATCGTGATATTCAAAGTTTTCCTATTTGTTTTCTTTGTTTTGATCTAAAAATTTAAGTTTGGTGTCATTTTTACTGTTTTTCTCTTTCTTCATTAAATTCAAAAATATCTTTTCTCTTTATTTTAAGTAATTTTCAAATTTTCCTTTAAAAATTCAGATTTTTATTTTAAAATTTTTTATTCTATCTTATCTTAGTTTTGAAATTTCAAAATTCAAAATCTTTTTCAAAAATCATATCAAAAGTTTTTCAAATCTTCTTAATTAAGTAATTATTTTAGTTTTCAAATTTATTTTTCTCTTAGTTTTCGAAATTTATATTTTAATTTCTAATTATTTTATTTTATCTTATTATTTTTAATTATTCGGTTTGTTTCTACTTAAATAAAATAAAAACAAAAATGTATTTTATTTGCAATTCATATCAATTTTCTTTTATCCATCATGAACCTAAATGGAAATGAACAGTTCAGAAGGACTCTGGGGTCATATGCTAACCCCATTATTGTTGCATATGGGAGTAGCATCTGTATACCTCCCATCAAAGCAAGCAGTTTTGAGCTAAATCCTCAGCTCATTGTCATGGTGCAGCAAAATTGCCAGTATTTTGGTCTTCCTCAGGAAGAACCTACTGAGTTTTTGGCGCAGTTCTTGCAAGTTGTTGACACAGTACGTGACAAGGAAGTAGATCAAGATGTCTACAGATTATTACTGTTTCCATTTGCTGAAAAAGATCAAGCTAAGAGGTGGTTAAATAACCAACCTACAGCAAGCATAAGAACATGAAAACAGTTATCAGACAAGCTTAAGGATCCCGGAAGCTTTATGATACCATGCACATTAGAAGGTACTTGTACCAAGACAGCTCTATGTGACCTTGGGGCAAGTATCAATCTAATCCCTGCATCCACTATCAGAAAGCTTGGCTTGACTGAAGAGGTCAAACCAACCCGGATTTGTCTTCAACTTGCTGATGGCTCCATTAAATATCTATCAGGCATAATTGAGGACATGATTGTCAAGGTTGGGCCATTTGCCTTTTCCACTGACTTTGTAGTGCTGGAAATGAAGGAGCACAAGAGTGCAACTCTCATTCTAGGAAGACCTTTCCTAACAACTGGACAAACCCTCATTGATGTCCAAAAAGGGAAAGTGACCTTGAGAGTCAATGAGGATGAGTTCAGGCTGAATGCTGTTGAGGCAATGAAGCATCCAGACACATCAAAAGACTGCATGCGTGTTGATATTATTGACTCCCTAGTAGAGGAGATCAACATGGCTAAGAGTCTCGAATCAGAGCTAGAAGACATCTTTAAAGATGTTCAGCCTGATCTGGAGGAATCAGAGGAAATAAAAGAGCCCCTGAAAATTCCTCAGGAAGAGGAAAAACCTCCTAATCCTGAGCTCAAACCACTACCACCATCCCTGAAATATGCATTTCTGGGAGAAGGTGACACTTTTCCGGTGATCATAAGCTCTGCTTTAAATCCACAGGAAGAGAAAGCACTACTTCAAGTGCTAAGGACACACAAGACAGCTCTTGGGTGGTCCATAAGTGATCTTAAGGGCGCCAGCCCAGCAAGATGCATGCACAAGATCCTATTGGAGGACGATGCTAAGCTAGTGGTTCAACCACAAAGGCGGCTAAATCCAGCCATGAAGGAGGTGGTGCAAAAAGAGGTCACCAAGTTACTGGAGGCTGGGATTATTTATCCTATTTCTGATAGCCCCTGGGTGAGCCTTGTCCAAGTTATCCCCAAGAAGGGAGGTATGACAGTGGTTCATAATGAAAAGAATAAACTGGTTCCTACAAGAATAGTTACAGGGTGACGTATGTGTATTGATTACATAAGGCTCAATACAGCCACCAGGAAGGATCACTTTCCTTTACTGTTCATAGACCAGATGCTAGAGAGACTAGCAGGTCATAAATATTACTGCTTTTTGGATGGCTATTCAGGTTACAACCAAATTGCAGTAGATCCTCAAGACCAAGAGAAAACAGCATTCACATGTCCTTTTGGAGTGTTTGCCTACAGAAGGATGCCTTTTGGTCTGTGCAATGCACCTGCAAACTTTCAGAGTTGCATGCTCTCTATCTTCTCTGATATGGTAGAGAAATTTCTGGAAGTCTTCATGGATGAATTTTCAGTATTTGGAGACTCATTCAGCTCCTGCCTTGACCATTTAGCACTTGTTCTGAAAAGATACCAAGAGACCAACCTAGTCTTAAACTGGGAAAAATGTCACTTTATGGTGACTGAAGGAATTGTCCTTGGGCATAAAATTTCAAACAAGGGAATAGAGGTGGATCAAGCTAAAGTGGAAGTAATTGAAAAATTACCATCACCTGCCAATGTTAAGGCAATCAGAAGCTTTATGGGGCATGCAGGATTCTATAGGAGGTTTATAAAGGATTTTTCAAAAATTGCAAAACCTCTGAGCAATTTGCTAGCTTCTGACACACTATTTGTGTTTGACACAGAGTGTCTGCAGGCGTTTGAAACTCTAAAAGCTAAGCTGGTCACAGCACCAATTATTTCTGCACCAGACTGGACATTACCATTCGAGCTAATGTGTGATGCCAGTGACCATGCCATTGGTGCAGTACTGGGACAGAGGCATAACAAGCTTCTGCATGTCTTTTATTATGCTAATGTGTGATGCCAGTGACCATGCCATTGGTGCAGTACTGGGACAGAGGCATAACAAGCTTCTGCATGTCTTTTATTATGCTAACCGTGTTTTAAATGATGCACAGAAAAATTACACAACCACAGAAAAAGAGTTGCTTGCAATGGTTTATGCCATTGACAAGTTTAGATCATACTTAGTAGGATCAAAAGTGATTGTGTACACTGACCATGCTGCTCTTAAATATCCACTTACAAAGCAGGATTCAAAACCCAGGCTCATAATCTGGGTGTTGCTTCTGCAAGAGTTTGATATAGAAATAAGAGACAGAAAAGGGACAGAGAACCAAGTGGCTGATCATCTGTCCCAGATAGAACCAGTAGAAGGGGCGTCCTCCCCCTCTATTGAGATCTCTAAAACCTTTCCGGATGAGCAATTGTTTGTCATTCAGGAAACACCATGGTTTACAGACATTGCAAACTATAAAGCTGGAGTAAACACCCAACCCGGTCCCTGTCTATATCGAATTAGGACAACGCGATCCCTTACCCAAAAAGTAACCCACGCCGGTGCATAAAATAACTCATCGCGCCCCTCCCATGTATTCCCGTCCATGGACAGGGACCGGCGTGGATTACTTTTTTGGTGAGGGATCGCGTTGTCCTAATTTAAAATGGACAGGAACCAGGTTGGGTGTTTACTAAAAAAAATATTAAAATTAGTAGTGTAAAAAAATATTGCAAATTTTTTATTTTTTATTAAGATATAATTAGTTAAAAATATGACACTTCTATATATTGAATATATTTTAAATATAATACTTCTCGATATTCATCCGATACAGTAAATCAGTAAAGTGTTCGCATGTCATAATTGATATAACATGGAAAAAATATGTATTAAAATATTGAATCATTTGTTATATTGATACATTGTGTAATAAATACAAATAAGGCAACATAAGTGCTAAAGATATAAAAAAATAAGAGAAGATTGACGGAAAAGAATGACATAAAAGTAAAAAAATTGATAATACACAATAAAATTAGTGAATATTACCTTGGTCATAAGATGTTTCACGTTGGCTATGTGAAAAGATTTTAGTAAAAAGAATTGGTAAAATATCTATTACACCCTTAGTAATGAACTAGTATTCGAAATTTCCTATTAACTTCTTTATTTTTCCACTGACGAGCAGCCACGAAGCAAAGTTAGGTTCTATACTTTTCAAAGAAAACAAAATCTGATATAAGAGAATAATAAATTTGTTAATAATAAAAAATTTAATTTTTTCATAACAAAAAAAGTATTTTTTTATGAATATTAAATTTATTTTTATATGGTGATTAATTTTTTGTGTTGAGGTAATATAATTGTATAAAATAAGTTCTATATCTACATTATTAAAATCTTTTAACTTTTTGAATTTATTGAAAAATTAATATATTTAGGTGAATTTTTTCTAATATATTAATTTTAATAAATTGAATAAGAATTAATTTAAAAATGAAAGAATATCATGGCTTAATTTTTTTCTATAAGAAAAAATTTGGATATTTTTGTTGAAAATTGACCTTTTATTGAAAAAATTTGGATATTGCTGTAGGTGGAACAGGTCTAATATATAAAGTGGATCATAAGTCATAACTAAAACACAAAATACGTGTTGAACACTATATGTATGCCATGTTTGGATGAATCTTTGACGACGCTGTAGTAACATCCCTTGCGTATCCAATTGTCAAATATCAATATTAGACAAAATACCACTTTTATTTCTATACTTACTAAAAATAATTTCTAAAATATCAATTGTAGTAAAATTTTAAAAATTAGTCAACTAGTCTTTATATAATTTTTTTATAATATTAAATTTGCAATATTTTTTGACACTACAAATTTTAATATTTTTTTTTAGTAAACACCCAATCCGGTCCCTGTCCATTTTAAATTAGGACAACGCGATCCCTCACCAAAAAAATAACCCACGCCGATCTCTGTCCATGGACGGAAATACATGAGAGGGGGCGCGATGAGTTATTTTATGCATAGACAGGGACCGGCATGGGTTACTTTTTTTGTGAGGGATCGCGTTGTCCTAATTTAATATGGACAGGGACCGGATTGGGTGTTTACTCTATAAAGCTGTCAGATTCATACCCAAAGAATACAGTAGGCAACAAACAAAAAAATTAATTACTGATGCAAAGTACTACTTGTGGGATGAACCATATCTCTTTAAGAGATGTACAGACGGAGTAATCCGTAGGTGTGTGCCCAAGGAAGAGGCACAGAAGATCTTATGGCATTGCCATGGATCACAATATGGAGGCCATTTTGGAGGTGAGCGAACAGCCACCAAGGTTCTCCAATGTGGCTTCTACTGGCCTACTCTCTGTAGAGACTCCCGAGAGTTCGTACGTAACTGTGACAGTTGCCAGAGAGCTGGTAATCTGCCTCATGGTTACGCCATGCCTCAACAAGGGATCTTAGAGATTGAGTTGTTTGATGTATGGGGTATTGAATTCATGGGGCCTTTCCCACCATCATACTCAAACACGTATATTCTGGTGGCAGTAGACTATGTATCTAAATGGGTAGAGGTAATCACAACACCCACTAACGATACTAAGACAGTGCTGAGGTTCCTCCAGAAACATATCTTCAGCAGGTTCGGTGTTCCTAGAGCATTAATCAGTGATGGGGGCACTCACTTCTGCAATAAACAGCTTTACTCTGCTATGGTCTGATATGGAATTAGCCACAAAGTAGCAACTCCATATCATCCACAGACAAATGGGCAAGCTGAAGTCTCTAATAGAGAACTAAAAAGAATCCTGGAACGGACTCAGCCACGAAGCAAAGTTAGGTTCTATACTTTCCAAAGAAAACAAAATCTGATATAAGAGAATAATAAATTTGTCAATAATAAAAAAATTAATTTTTTCATAACCAAAAAAGTATTTTTTTATGAATATTAAACATATTTTTATATGGTGATTAATTTTTTGTGTTAAGGTAATATAATTGTATAAAATAAGTTCTATATCTACATTATTAAAATCTTTTAACTTTTTGAATTTATTGAAAAATTAATATATTTAGGTGAATTTTTTCTAATATATTAATTTTAATAAATTGAATAAGAATTAATTTAAAAATGAAAGAATATCATGGCTTAATTTTTTTCTATAAGAAAAAATTTGGATATTTTTGTTAAAAATTGGTCTTTTATTGAAAAAATTTGGATATTGCTGTAGGTGGAACAGGTCTAATATATAAAGTGGATCATAAGTCATAACTAAAACACAAAATACGTGTTGAACACTATATGTATGCCATGTTTGGATGAATCTTTGACGACGCTGTAGTAACATCCCTTGCGTATCCAATTGTCAAATATCAATATTAGACAAAATACCACTTTTATTTCTATACTTACTAAAAATAATTTCTAAAATATCAATTGTAGTAAAATTTTAAAAATTAGTCAACTAGTCTTTATATAATTTTTTTATAATATTAAATTTGCAATATTTTTTGACACTACAAATTTTAATATTTTTTTTTAGTAAACCCCCAATCCGGTCCCTGTCCATTTTAAATTAGGACAACGCGATCCCTCACCAAAAAAATAACCCACGCCGGTCCCTGTCCATGGACGGAAATACATGAGAGGGGGCGCGATGAGTTATTTTATGCATAGACAGGGACCGGCATGGGTTACTTTTTTTGTGAGGGATCGCGTTGTCCTAATTTAATATGGACAGGGACCGGATTGGGTGTTTACTCTATAAAGCTGTCAGATTCATACCCAAAGAATACAGTAGGCAACAAACAAAAAAATTAATTACTGATGCAAAGTACTACTTGTGGGATGAACCATATCTCTTTAAGAGATGTACAGACGGAGTAATCCGTAGGTGTGTGCCCAAGGAAGAGGCACAGAAGATCTTATGGCATTGCCATGGATCACAATATGGAGGCCATTTTGGAGGTGAGCGAACAGCCACCAAGGTTCTCCAATGTGGCTTCTACTGGCCTACTCTCTGTAGAGACTCCCGAGAGTTCGTACGTAACTGTGACAGTTGCCAGAGAGCTGGTAATCTGCCTCATGGTTACGCCATGCCTCAACAAGGGATCTTAGAGATTGAGTTGTTTGATGTATGGGGTATTGAATTCATGGGGCCTTTCCCACCATCATACTCAAACACGTATATTCTGGTGGCAGTAGACTATGTATCTAAATGGGTAGAGGTAATCACAACACCCACTAACGATACTAAGACAGTGCTGAGGTTCCTCCAGAAACATATCTTCAGCAGGTTCGGTGTTCCTAGAGCATTAATCAGTGATGGGGGCACTCACTTCTGCAATAAACAGCTTTACTCTGCTATGGTCTGATATGGAATTAGCCACAAAGTAGCAACTCCATATCATCTACAGACAAATGGGCAAGTTGAAGTCTCTAATAGAGAACTAAAAAGAATCCTGGAACAGACTGTAATTACCCATAGAAGGGATTGGGCAAGAAGTCTGGATGATGCTCTGTGGGCATACCAAACAGCATTCAAGACTCCCATAGGGACCTCTCCATACCATCTTGTGTATGGGAAAGTGTGCCATTTGCCAGTGGAATTAGAACACAAGGCCTACTTAGCAACCAGATTCCTAAATCTTGATTCCAAGTTAGTTGGAGAGAAAAGATTGCTCAAGTTGAATGAGCTAGAGAAATTCAGACTCAATGCTTTTGAAAATGCAAAAATTTACAAGGAGAAAGCAAAAAGGTGGCATGACAAGAAACTGCACCTAGAGTTTTTGAGCCAGGACAAAAAGTTCTGCTGTTCAACTTTAGACTCAGATTGTTCCCTGGGAAACTGAAATCTCGGTGGAAGAGACCATATGTGATTACGAGTGTGTCACCATATGGGTATGTAGAGCTTCAAGATATTGACTCTAATAAGAAGTTCATTGTTAATAGACAGAGAATCAAGCATTATCTTGAAGGCAATGTTGAGCAAGAATGCTCAAAGCTGAGGCTAGATTAAAAGCTCAGCAAGGTCCAACTAAAGACAATAAAGAAGCACTTGCTGGGAGGCAACCCAGCCATTAGCAAAGCTTATTTGTTATTTAAATAATAATTATACGAGTTTAATATAAATAATCTTCAAGGTAAAGTATCAATTGCATAAGTTCACAGAGCTACAGAAGGATTCAGAGCACAAAACAGGGAAAAGGAGCTCACTGGCAAGAAAATGCCAGTAAGAGGTATATTTGGGCGTTAAACGCCCAAAAGAAGCTTCTACTGGGCGTTTAACGCCAGTAAAGATACCTTTTGGGGCGTTAAACGCCAGAATGGGTTCCATTCTGGAAGTTTAACGCCAAACTTGCAGCATCCTGGGCGTTCAGAAAAAACGCCCAGTGACAAAAGATTGCTGGCGTTTAACGCCAGCCAGAAGCTACAGCTGGGCGTTAAATGCCCAAAAGAAGCTACAGATGGGCGTTAAACGCCCAAAACAAGCAGCAGTTGGACGTTTAACGCCAAGATGGTGGAGGAGAGGAAGTTTTGTTTTCCAACTCAATTTTTTTCAAATTTTCATGATTTCATCCATAATTTCTTGCATAAACATGTTACAAATTATCATCTTTCAACTTCAATTTCAAAAAAAAAAATCTTTCTTCATTCTTCTTCAACTTCTTTTCAAATCTTTTTCAAATCATCATACTATCTTTTCAAAAATTAGATTTATCTTTTTTAAATCTCTCTCTTATCTTTTCAATTTTAAAACTACATCTTTTACATATCATAATTATCCTTTTACAAATAATATCTTCTAGCATATCTTTTTCAAAATTTTCGAACCCACCCCCTCCTCTTTAAATTCACATTCAGCCACCCCCTCTCCTCCACAATTCGAATTCGTATCTCCTTCTATTCCTCTTCTTTCCTTTCTTTTGCTTGAGGACAAGCAAACTTCTAAGTTTGGTGTGCTTTTCGTGATCACTGAGCTAAGACTCACTAAGATCATGGCTCCTAAAGGAAAACAAACCACTTCAAGAGGCAAGAAAGAGAATATTCCAAAACCACTTTGGAATCAAGAGAGGTTCTTAACCAAGAATATGCAAACCATTACTACAAAATAATGGGTCTAAGATCAGTGATCCCGGAAGTTAAATTCGATCTTAAAGAAGACGAATATCCAGAGATCCAAGAGTAGATTTGAAACAGAGGCTAGAAAATTCTGGCTAATCCTGAGACAAAGGTGGGTAGAAACATGGTTCAAGAATTCTACGCAAATCTATGGCAAACAGATAAGCAAAGATTAACTGGAGCCACCTTCTATACCTTTCGAACCTTGGTCAGAGGGAAGATTATGTACTTCCACTAGGACAAAATAAGAGAGGTCTTCAAGCTGCCTTAACTACAAGATGATCCAGAATCCTTTAATAGGAGAATTGTGAGATTTGATAAGCGCTTAGACCAAGTTCTAGAGGACATATGCATCCCTGGAATCAAGTGGATAACCAATGCAAAGGGTGTCCCAAATCAACTCAAGAGAGGAGATCTCAAACCAATTGCTAGGGGCTGGCTGGACTTCATTAGGCGTTCTATACTACCCACCAGCAACCGCTCTGAAGTCACTGTCAAAAGAGCAGTGAAGATCCACTGCATTATGCTGGGAAACGAAGTGGAGATTCATCATCTGATTTCTTGTGAGCTCTACATAATTGCAAACAAGAACTCCACTGATGCCAAATTGGCTTACCCAAACCTAATCTCGCTGCTATGCAAAGATGCTGGGGTGAAGATGGGAGTGGATGAGTATATCTCAGTCGAGCAACCAATCACCAAAAAGTTAATGGAGGGACAACAAGTGCAGGATAACTCCATCAAAAGGAGGGGTTCCTCCTAGAAATCCCTCAAATTGACTACTGGACCCGCCTAGAAGCATCTGTCACCAAGTTGCAAGAAGCTATGGATCAACTGAAAGAAGAACAGCAAGTTCAAAATAGCATGCTCTGCAAACTGCTGAAGGAACAAGAGGAGCAGGGGCGTGAGCTACAGGAGCTGAAGCGCCAGAAGCTGTCTCTTGAAGGGCCAAGCACCCCACAGACTAAAGGAGTATCCATCTCCTAAAATAAAGTTTGTTGAGTCCTAATCTTAGTCTTAACTCTGTGATAATTTTTACTATTAGAAATCTACCTTAGAAGTTATATGAGTAGTAGTAATTAGTATCTTTATTTTTATTTTTATTCTTATTCCCCAAATAAGTTATAATTTATCTTTTTTATCATCATTGAACATGAATAAAATAACAAATTTTTAGAATAAGAAAGCAATTTTATTTTCGAGTTTTTAATAAGAAAAAATCAAATTATTTATATGTGGTGGCAATACTTTTTGTTTTCTGAATGAATGCTTGAACAATGCATATGTCTTTTGAATTTATTGTTTATGAATGTTAAAATTGTTGGCTCTTGAAGAATGATGAAAAAGAGAAATGTTATTGATAATCTAAAAAATCATGAAATTGATTCTTGAAGCAAGAAAAAGCAGTGAAAAAAAAAAGCCAGTAACCCTTTAAACCAAAAGGCAAAGGTAATAAAAAATGGGATCCAAGGCTTTGAGCATTAATGGATAGGAGGGTCCAAAGGAATAAAATCCTGGCCTAAGCGGCTAAACCAAGCTGTCCCTAACCATGTGCTTGTGGCGTGAAGGTGTCAAGTGAAAAGCTTGAGACTGAGCGGTTAAAGTCATGATCCAAAGCAAAAAGAGTGTGCTTAAGAATCCTGGACACCTCTAATTGAGGATTTTATCAAAGCTAAGTCACAATCTAAAAAGGTTCACCCAATTATGTGTCTGTGGCATTTATGTATCCGGTGGTAATACTGGAAAACAAAGTGCTTAGGGCCACAGCCAAGACTCATAAAGTAGCTGTGTTCAAGAATCAACATACTAAACTAGGAGAATCAATAACACTATATGAATTCTGAGTTCCAATAGATGCCAGTCATTCTGAACTTCAAAGGATAAATGGAGGTGCAAAAATTGTTCGGAAGCAAAAAGCTACTAGCCCCGCTCATCTAATGAGAATCTGAGCTTCATATAAAACTCTGAGATGTTATTGCCTCTTGATTTTCTTTCTATCCTATTTTATTTATCTAGTTGCTTGAGGACAAGCAACAGTTTAAGTTTGGTGTTGTGATGAGCGGATATTTTATATGCTTTTTGGGGGTATTTTCATATAGTTTTTAGTAGGATCTAGCTACTTTTTAGTATATTTTTATTAGTTTTTATGAAAAAATCACATTTCTGGACTTTACTATGAGTTTGTGTGTTTTTCTGTGATTTCAGGTATTTTCTGGCTGAAATTGAGGGACCTGAGCAAAAATCTGATTCAAAGGCTGAAAAAGGACTGCAGATACTGTTGGATTCTGACCTCCCTGCACTCGAAATAGATTTTTTGGAGCTACATTAGCCCAATTGGTGCACTCTCAATTGAGTTGGAAAGTAGACATCTAGGGCTTTCTAGAAATATATAATAGTCCATACTTTGCCCAAGCTTTGATGACGCAAATTGGCGTTTAACGCCAAGTCTTTACCCTATTCTGGCGTTAAACGCCAGAAACAGGTTGCAAACCAGAGTTAAACGCCAGAAACAGGCTACAACCTGGCGTTTAACTCCAAAAAAGTCTCTACACATGGAAGCTTCAATGCTCAGCCCAAGTACATACCAAGTGGGCCCCGGAAGTGGATTTCTACACTATCTATCTTAGTCTACCTAATTTCTGTAAACCTAGGTCACTAGCTTAGTATAAAAACTACTTTTAGAGATTTATTTTGCATCTCATGACATTTTCACGTTTTACATTGTATCTCTACAGCATGAGTCTCTAAACTCCATGATTGGGGGTGAGGAGCTCTGCTGTGTCTCGATGAATTAATGTAATTACTTCTATTTTCTATTCAACACGCTTGTTTCTGTTCTAAGATATTCACTCATACCTAACCGTGAAGAATGTGATGATCCATGACACTCATCATCATTCTCAACCTATGAACGCGTGTCTGACAACCACTTACGTTCTATCTGTAATAGCTTGAGTGTATATCTCTTAGGCTCCTGGTTTAGGAGTTTGATTACTTCTCCTGACAATAGAGCGCTCAAATCCCTTAATCCAGAGTCTTCGTGGTAAAAGCTAGAATCAATTGGCAGCATCCCTGAGATCCAGAACATCTAAACCTTGTCTGTGGTATTCTGAGTAGGATCCAGAAAGGGATGACTGTGACGAGCTTCAAACTCACAAGTATTGGGCGTAGTGACAGATGCAAAAGGATCAATGGATCTTATTCCAACACAAGTGAGAACCGACAGATGATTAGCCATGTACATGGACCCTTTTCACTGAGAGGATGGATGGTAGCTATTGACAACGGTGATCCACTAACATACAGCTTTCCATGGAAGGAGCCTTGCGTGTGTGAAGAAGAAGATGGGAGGAAGCAGAGATCCAGAAGACGAAGCATCTCCAAAACCTCAATCTGTTCTCAATTACTGCATAACAATTATTTATTTGATGCTCTTTTACTTTTTACTATTGAAATTAAGAATTATCATTGATATCCTGACTAAGAATTACAAGATAACCATAGCTTGCTTCAAGCAGGCAATCTCTGTGGGATCGACCCTTACTCACGTAAGGTATTACTTGGACGACCCAGTGCACTTGCTGGTTAGTAGTACGAGTTGTGAAAAGTGTGATTTACAATTCGTGCACCAGCACCCCATTAGATTTTGTGCTCTGTTCATGCGCACCAACTTGTGCGTACGCACACAAACCCTTTCTCGTGCACTATATGCGTGCGAACCAGCTTGTGTGTGCGCACACATGCGTGCGCACGCACACGTGATCCTTTAAAAAAAAGAAGTCTTCGGTGCGTACGCACAGGCCTATGCGTACGCACACTTCCCAATTCCCTCTCTACTGAAAGCACTCGCACACACTTGTGCGTCTGCTCACCTTCCGTTTTCCACCTTGTGTTCGTACGCACACATATATGTGCGTACACACAAGTGCTGTTTTGGGTAAAATTTTTATTGAACTTTGAATTAAGCCCTGTCGCACTTCCGCCTCCCCTCCACCCCTCTCTTCTCTTACTTTTTCCCTATTTTCTCTTTATTCTAGTTAGTTTTAATTGCATCTCATTATGATTTTAGTAATTTTATTAAGTTTTGTTTAGTTATTTATTAATTAAATAAGTTACAAGTGTTTGATTGATGTTGATTGGGTTGTTTCTTGTTTGAATCTTGGCTTAATTTTTGATGAATGTGTGCTCTGAGCATTAAGTCTTTGTTTGATTGCCTAAATGAATTTTGAGTTTGATTTATATGTTGTAGCTACCATATGCATTAAACTATATCCTTGTTTGGCATCTTAACCATCAATTGTGCTCTTTTACATTAGTGAACTGAATTGAATTACTTGTTCATCATGATTTCCATATCAAATTAAGCACATAACAAGATACTTGTTTGTTTTTAATGCTTTGCATTTGTTTGAGTGACGTGACTTGATTTTTATTAAGCTTATCACTGTTTTTTTGCAACAATTACCTTTACCATGTGACTATTTTATTATGTTTCATGATGAATAAGTAATTTTCTTTTCACCATAAATTGGTTATTGTTATTGTGCTTTTATATCAATTTTGCGCTTTCACTTTCACAATTTCAATATCCAATATCTCAAAATTCAATTCACTTTAGTTGTGGTTACCTAGGTTTGTTTGTGCCTTATATTTTGCTTCTCTTTACTTCCAACCTAGACCACTTAATTGAGGATCACATGTTTTTTCTTTTGTTTTTGTAGTTACCATTTTTACCCGACGAATGTGTATTTTCTAAACCATGCACACTTAGAATACACACATTGTCTTTTATCATACCACACTCATATGAACTCTTCCTCAATTCTTGTTTGTTTATTTTATCCAGCAATCCGAGCCCCGCGTCCACTAGCTGAAGGTGAAGATGAAGCCTCACATCTCTTCACTCCTGGATTATGTGCATGCATGGAGGATTGTGCAACATTTAAATGTGGGAGAGGATCCACAACTTTGGGGCGTAAATTTCTCTTTCTCAACACTTTGCACTACTTTCTAGTTTTTAATAGTTATGAATTTTGTGAATATTTGTTTAGTATTTCATTACATTGCACTTTTCCTGGTTTGTTTATACATATATATATATATATATTTTCAAATAATGCTTCTCGAATCCAATTGAATACACGAACAATTGGTTTATGGTATAGAAGAAATACATGTATATGTGATACTAGATATTGGATGTTAACGAATTATCTAGAAACCAACTATAAATAAAACGCCTTGCTTTTTAGATGATCCCTATAGAAAAGGAGTATTTTAGAAGAATTGACAACTAATGCACAAACAAAAGTAGGATCTTTCGGGGAGTGGTTGGTTTGCTAGAAAAGGCGTAGCGTGGGTTAAAACTTCATTTCCTCCTACTTGCATCTCATTTTCATTTTAGTAATTATATTAGTTTGGTTTATTTGCTTATTAATTAAATAAATTGCAAGTGTTGATTGATGTTGATTGGGTTGCTTCTTGCTTGAATTGTGGCTTAATTTTTGATGAATATGTGCACTGAGCATTAAGTCCTTGTTTAATTGCCTGAATGTTTTTTGAGTTTGATTCATATGTTGTATTAAACTTTATCCTTGTTTCGCATCTTAATCATGAATTGTGAACTTTTACTTTAGTGAATTGAATTGCATCCCTTGTTCATCATGATTTTTATATCAATTTAATCACATCACATGACCGGTACTTGTTTTTTGTTAATGCTTTGCATTTGTTTGAGTGACTTAACTTGATCCTTATCAAGCTTGTCACTTTTTGCAACAAGTACCTTTACCATGTGAGTATTTCATTATGTTTAAGGATGAAAAAGTAGTATTTCATCATGGAATTGGTTATTGTTGATTGTGCCATTTTACATTCATCTTGCGCTTTCACTTGCACAATTTCAATATCCAATATCTCATATATTCAATTCACTTTAGTTGTAGTTACCTAGATTTTTTTGTGCATTCACTCTTGCTTATATTTATTTGCAACCTAGGCTATTTAATTGAGGAACACATGCTATTTCTTTTGATTATGTGGTTGCTGTTTTCACCCGGCCAATGTGTGTGTTCTAAATCGTGCACACTTAGAATACACACATTGTCTTTTATCATACCACACACATTTTACTTTTTCTCAATTTTTGTTTATTTGTTTTATCCAGCATCTCGAGCCCCAGCAACCACCAGCTGAAGGTGGAGCCTCACATCTCTTCATCCCCGAATAACGTGGATGCACGGAGGACCGTGCAACGTTTAAGTGTGGGAGAGGATTCGCAACTTCGGGGTGTAAATTTCTCTTTCTCAACACTTTGCACTATTTTCTAGTCTTTAGTAGTTATGTCTTTTGTAAAATTTGTTAGTATTTTATTTCATTGCACTTTACTTAGTTTTCTTATAGCCTTATAGTAGTAAATATTTGCATGTTGCCTAGTATAAGAAATAAGTTTGGTACAAACAACAAAGAATTTTCAAGAAATCTCATAGGGTGTTCCATTGGTTAAATTTAAAACTTATTTTTTAACTTGCTTGAAGTATTTTATGGAACATAGAAAAGAGTTTGAACAAAACACCAAGTGAGATTTGAGCTTTAATTGTGTGGTTGCACATTATCAACCACAATTTTTTTTCTTGTGTGCTATACTCCTTTATGATTGTGATCTTAGATTTGCTTGAGTCTTTACATCCTATATTTGATGTCTTAAATGTATTTAGTATGATTGAGGCTATTTTTGAAATTGAACTCACTTACCCATATGGCCAACCCTCACATTTACCATTGTAAACCACTGTTGAGCCTTTTAATTCCCCTTTTGTTCTAATTTTAAGCACATCTTTTTCCCTAAGCGAAAAACCATTAATGTCCATGAACTGTATCTTTGATTAGCTTAGGTTGAGGAGTGTGTGTTAATCAAGTGTGCGGGAAAATTTGTGGGAAAACATTGGTAGTTAGTTTTCTTTGGGTGTTCATTGAAAAAATTTAGAAAAATTGGTAAACACTCATGCATTCATCACTTAAAACATATGCATCTCTTTTTTATGATAAAAGAAAAAAAATTTGGTGTACATACTTTGTTTATAAAATAAGAGAGAAAAGAAAAAGAGAAAAAGGATTGAAAAGATAATAAAGAATGTAAATAAAGAATGCATATGTGTGTGAATTAGAAAGAAGATGCATGAGTGAATGTGAGAAAAAAAATGAATGGGAAGTTAGGTTATTCTCTTTTATGTAAATAGGTTGATATAGGATTAGGTGGGATACTTGAGCTAATCAAAGATCTAATTCACTAACTCCACTTAACCATATCAATCCTACCCTTACCCTAACCCCATTACAACTCTCCAAAGACCTCATGATATTTGTGTAAGAACCGCAACTAATCAACCGTTTAATTAAGTAACTAATTGCCCCAAAATAGAATCTGAAAGTTTAGAATGAGAATTTGAGGATTTAAATGTGATTTTTGGACTCAGTAGGTTTTTCTGAGTTAGAAAATGTGTTTTCTGCGAAAAACCGTGAACCGGCAGTCGAATTGGTTGAACCAGTTCAAGTCTACCCGGTACTGTACAAGAAAAAGTGAAAACAGTCAAAAACTTTAGAAAAATAATAGAAGTAAAAAATCGAGCGTTAATTTTAAAGGTTTGGCCCGAAGTTAGGCCGAACGGGCTAAAAACGCTAACGGGTTGGACCGGGCCCAAGTTGGGCCCAAGCCCAACATATATAAAGGTCCATTAGTGAACCCATTCAGCTCATTTCACACTTCAAGAGAGGAAGAGTTGCTGAAGTGAGAAGAGAGTGAGGGTTTACAAGAAACACTATTCACCTACCACTTCAATCTGCGATATTTCGAGCTACGGTGCTCCGATTCACGTGCCGTCAGTGGCTACGCGAAGCTCTCGCTGAGCCCATCCTTTTTATCTAAGCCTTGTGGTAAGTTTCTCGAGTTTCCCTGCCCAGTTTTCGTGCCTTTGAGAAATTCGAGTTATGGGGTTTGGTTTTGAGTGAAATATTGTGTTTTCGGTGTTTTAGGTATACTCTAGCACTTGATTGGTTGTGATTTTGGCTTCTAAAACTGTTGGATAAGATAAGAACTCTTGAACCCTTGTGAGATTATGTATATTTTGAGCCCTAGGTTGATTTATAATTATTTATGTATATATAGCTTGAATAATTGTGAGTTTGGAGCTTGTTGGTGCTTGTTGGAGTTACATTGGTGGTTTGATTGTGGTTGGACTCCTGGCTTGTGCTCAAATTTGAGTTAAGGACATATTGGAAATCGGCCAAGGTATGGTTTCGGTTTTTCTTATGTAGTATTGATGACTTGCATCATTTACCCTTTTTCTTTGCATAAAAAGGACCATAAAAGAGCATAATCTCATTTGATCATTGCAATTCATGGACTATTTGATGAACATTTTGGTACATTGCTTTGAAATGAGTTTGTGCTGAATTTCAGGTGAAAAGGGCATCAAAAAAAAGGAAGAAAACAACAAGACAAAGCTGGGCGTGTGAAACTGGCGTGCCACTTGGAGCAAACGCCACAAAAATGCATGGGCGTGGCACGCTAGGAGCTGGGCGTGGCACGCCAGTTATGATTTCCAGAGGAGCATGATTGAAGAAATTTCATGGGCGTGGCAGCCAAGAGCTGGGCGTGGCACACCAGTGTAAGTTTCCAGAGAGCAAGGATGAAGGCCACAAAAGGGGCGTGCCACTTGGTATCGAAGGCATGGCATGCCAGCTTCAAATTGTCACTTTGGCGTGCCACTTGAAGAGCCAGGCGTGGCACGCCAAGCTGAAAAGAATCACACTAAAGGGGTGTGCTACTTGAGCATCAAGGTGTGGCACGCCAGTACAAGATTCCAGAGAGAAATATTGAAGACCCAAAAGGCTGGGCGTGCCACTTGGTATCGAGGGCGTGGCACGCCAGCTTCAAATAATCACTTTGGCGTGCCATTTGAAGAGCCAGGCGTGGCACGCCAAGCTTAAAAAAGCCACATTAAAGTGGACGTGCCACTTGAGCATCAAGGCGTGGCACGCTAGTACAAGTTTTCAGAGAAGAGGTTGAAAGCCAAAAGGGCTGGGCGTGTGGTACACAAAATCGTGATTGTTCATTCCCTAGCTATAGTGCCAAAAACTTGGTGTGGGAGAATGTGATCTCAAGACTTCTTCATAATTCCGTGTAACTGACCAGCAAGTGCACTGGATCGTCCAAGTAATAAACCTTCGTGAGTAAGGGTCGATCCCACAGAGATTGTCGCTTGAAGCGAGCTACGGTCATCCTTGTAAATCTCAGTCAGGCGGATTCAAATGGTTATAAGGTTTTGATAATTAAAATATAAATAAAACAGAAAATAAAATAGAAATACTTATGTAATTCATTGGTGGAAATTTCAGATAAGCATCTGGAGATGCTTTGTTGCTTCTAAACTTCTGCTTTCCTACTGCCTTCTTCCAACCATGCGTTACCTCCTTCCATGGCAAGTTGTATGATCCTCTCGGATGAAAACAAATCCATATGTACTGTCACTGCACGGCTAATCATCTGTCGGTTTCCGCTAGCGTCGGAATAGGACCATTGTCCTTTTGCACACTATCACTGCGCCCAACATTCGCAAGTTTGAAGCTCGTCACAGTCATCCCTTCCCAGATCCTACTCGGAATACCACAGACAAGGTTTAGACTTTTCGGATTTCAGGAATGCTGCTAATGGTTCTAGCCTATACCACGAAGACTCTGATCTCACGAAATGGAATGCTCTATTGTCATGAGAGGCAATCATGCGTCGTGAACCAGGAGGCCAAGAGATACACACTCAAGCTATTGCAGATAGAACGGAAGTAGTTGTCAGGCACGCGTTCATAAGTGAGAATGATGATGAGTGTCACGGGTCATCACATTCATCAGGTTGAAGTGCGAGTGAATATCTTAGAGAAGAAGTAGGCGTGAGTTGAATAGAAAAACAATAGTACTTGTATTAATTCATGAAGAATAGCAGAGCTCCACACCTTAATCTATGGGGTGTAGAAACTCCACCGTAGAAAATACATAAGTGAAAAGTCTAGGCATGGCCGTGAGGCCAGCCTCCATGTCCAAGGTCTAAGGACTAAACGTCCAGAGATAAAAAAAACTCCCTAAAATAAATCTCTAAAAGTAGTTTTTATACTAAACTAGTAACCTAGGGTTACAGAAAATGAGTAACTAAGTGCAAATAGTGCAGAAATCCACTTTCGGGGCCAACTTGGTGTGTGTTTGGGCTGAGCATTGAAGATTTTACGTGCATAGGCTGTTCCTGGAGTTAAACGCCAGCTTTAGTGCCAGTTTGGGCGTTTAACTCCAATTCTGGTGCCAGTTTGGGCGTTTTACGCCAAGATGTTGTAGGCTGACTTTGAACACCAGTTTGGGCCATCAAATCTCAGGAAAAGTATGAACTATTATATATTGCTAGAAAGCCCAGGATGTCTACTTTCCAACGCAATTAAGAACGCACCAATTGGGCTTATGTAGCCCCAGAAAATCCACTTCGAGTGCAAGGAGGTCAGAATCCAACAACATTTGCAGTCCTTTTTCAGCCTCTAAATAAGATTTTTGCTCAGGTCCCTCAATTTCAGTCAGAAAATACCTGAAATTACAGAAAAACACACAAACTCATAATAAAGTCCAGAAATGTGATTTTTGAATAAAAACTAATAAAAATATAATAAAAGTAATTAAAACATACTAAAAACTATGTAAAAACAATGCCAAAAAGGGTATAAATTATCCGCTCATCATAACACCAAACTTAAATTGTTGCTTGTCCCCAAGCAACTAAAAACAAAATAGGATAAAAAGAAGAGAATATACAATGAATTCCAAACTTATCACTGAAAATTAGTTTCAATTAGATGAGCGGGGCTTGTAGCCTTTTAGCCTCTAAACAGTTTTGGCATCTCACTTTATCTTTTGAAGTTCAGAATGATTGGGATTTATAGGAACTCAGAATTTAGATAGTGTTATTGATTCTCTTAGTTCAGTATGTTGATTCTTGAGCACAGCTACTTTATGAGTCTTGGCCGTGACCCTAAGCATTTTGTTTTCCAGTATTACCACCAGATACATAAATGCCATAGACACATAACTGGGTGAACCTTTTCAGATTGTGACTCAGCTTTGCTAGAGTCCCCAGTTATAGGTGTCCAGAGCTCTTAAGCACACTCTTTTTGCTTTAGACCACGACTTTAACAGCTCAGTCTCAAGCTTTTCACTTGAAACCTTCACGCCACAAGCACATGGTTAGGGACAGTTTGGTTTAGCCGCTTAGGCCAAGATTTTATTCCTTTGGGCCCTCCTATCCATTAATGCTCAAAACCTTGGATCCTTTTTACCCTTGCCTTTTGGTTTAAAGGGCTATTGGCTTTTTCTACTTGCTTTTTCTTTTTCTTTCCTTTTTTTCTTTATTTTTTTTCCACTTTTTTTTTTCGCAAGCCTTGCTTATTCACTGCTTTTTCTTGCTTCAAGAATCAATTTTATGATTTTTCAGATTATCAAATAACATTTCTCCTTTTTCTTTATTCTTTCAAGAGCCAACAATTTTAACATTCATAAACAACAAATTCAAAAATATGCACTGTTCAAGCATTCATTCAGAAAACAAGAGGTATTGCCACCACATCAAAATAATTAAACTAATTTCAAGATAGAATTTGAAACCATGTACTTCTTGTTCTTTTGCAATTAAAAACATTTTTCATTTAAGAAAGGTGATGGATTCATAGGACATTCATAACTTTAAGGCATAGAAACTAGACACTAATGATCATGTAATAAAGACACAAACATGGATAAGACATAAAGCATAATTTTTGAAAAACAGAAAAATAAAAACAAGGAAATTAAAGAACGGGTCCACCTTAGTGATGGCGGTTAGTTCTTCCTCTTGAAGATCTTATGGAGTGCTTGAGCTCCTCAATGTCTCTTCCTTGCCTTTGTTGCTCCTCCCTCATAGCTCTTTGGTCTTCTCTAATTTCATGGAGGAGGATGGAATGCTCTTGGTGCTCCATCTTTAGTTGTCCCATATTGGAACTTAATTCTCCTAGGGAGGTATTGATTTGCTCCCAATAGTTTTATGGAGGAAAGTGCATCCCTTGAGGCATCTCAGAGATTTCATGATGAGAAATTTACTCATGCTCTTGTTGAGGTCCATGAGTAGGCTCTCTTGTTTGCTCATTCCTTTTCTTAGTGATGGGCTTATCCTCTTCAATGAGGGTGTCTTCCTCTATGACAACTCCAGCTGAATTGCATAGGTGACAAATGAGATGAGGGAAGGCTAACCTTGCCAAAGTAGAGGGCTTATCCGCCACCTTGTAGAGTTCTAAAGATATGATCTCATGAACTTCTACTTCCTCTCCACTCATGATACTATGGATCATGATAGCCTGGTCTGTTGTAACTTCAGACCGGTTGCTAGTAGGAATGATAGAGCGTTAGATGAACTCCAACCATCCCCTAGCCACGGGTTTGAGGTCAAGCCTTCTTAGTTGAACCGGCTTGCCCCTTGAATCTCTCTTCCATTGAACGCCTTCCACACAAATGTCCCTAAGGACTTGGTCCAACCTTTGATTAAGGTTGACCCTTCTAATGAAAAGGTGAGGATCTCCTTGCATCATTGGCAAGTTGAATGCTAGCCTCACATTTTTCGGACTAAAATCCAAGTAGTTCCCCCGAACCATTGTGAGCCAATTCTTTGGGTTCGGGTTCACACTTTGATCATGGTTCTTAGTGATCCATGCATTGGCATAGAACTCTTGAACTATTAAGATCTCGACTTGTTGAATGAGGTTGGTGAGGATTTCCCAACCTCTTCTTCGAACTTTATGTCGGATCTCCGGATATTCACTCTTTTTGAGCTTAAAGAGGACCTCGGGGATCACCTTTTTCTTGGCCACAACTTCATAGAAGTGGTCTTGATGGACCTTTGAGATGAATCTTTCCATCTCCTATGACTCGGAGGTGGAAGCAATTGTATTCTCTTTCCTCTTTCTAGAGGTTTCTCCAGTCTTAGGTGCCATTAGTGGTTATGGAAAACAAAAAGCTTTAGCTTTTCCCACACCAAACTTAGAAGGTTTGCTCGTCCTCAACCAAAAGAAGAAAGAAAGGAGTAGAAGAAGAATAAATGAAGGAGATAGAGGTGAGGAGAAGGTTCGATCAAGGGGGGTGTATTGTGTATGATGTGTGAAATTGAAGGTGGTAAGGAGGGGTATTTATAGGATAAGGGAGAGAGGGAATTCGGCCATGTGTGGGTGGGTTTAGAAGGGAAATGGTTTGAATTTGAATGGTGAGGTATGTGGGGTTTAATGATGGATGGATGTGAGTGGTGAAGGGGTTGTGGGGAAGAGGGTAGGATTTGATAGGTGAGGGGTGTTTAGAGAAGAGTTATTGATGGGATTGGTCAATGGTGTTTGGGGAAGAGTATTATGGAAAGGTGTGAAGAAGAGAGAAGAAGAGGTGGGGTAGGTGGGGATCCTGTGGGGTCCACAGATCCTAAGGTGTCAAGGAGTTTGAGTCCCTACACTATTCTGGCATTCAAACACCCATTCTGTGCCAATTCTGGCATTTAACGCCAGCTCTGCTACCTTTCCTGGCATTAAACGCCACTCTGCCGCCCATTTCTGGCGTTAAACGCCAGCCAGATGCCCATTTCTGGTGTTTAACGCCAGCCAAATGCCAAACAGCTCTTTCTGGCGTTAAACACCCAGAGTGTTGCCCATTCTGGTTTTTAACACCCAGAATACTGCCAGGCTGGGTGTTAAATACCCATTCTGCTATCCTTACTGGCATTTAAATGCCAGTAAGCCTGTCTTCCAGGGTGTGCTATTTTTCATTCTGTTTTTTATTTTTTAGTTGTTTTGTGACTTCACATGATCATCAACCTAAAGAAAATATAAAATAACAATGGAAAACAAATAAATATAATTAAATAACATTAGGTTGCCTCCCAACAAGCGCTTCTTTAATGTCAATAGCTTGACAGTGAGCTCTTAGAGAGCTTCACAGAGACTCAGAGCTTGATGTTGGCCTCCCAACACCAAACTTAGAAGTTGAGTGTGGGAGCTCTATTTGACTCTGTGTTGAGATAAGCTTTTCATGCTTCCTCTCCATGGTTACAGAAGAAGATCCTTGAGCCTTAAACACAAGGTAGTCCTCATTCAATTGAAGGACTAGCTCTCCTCTGTCCACATCAATCACAGCTCTTGCTGTGGCTAGAAAGGATCTTCCAAAGATGATGGATTCATCTTCATCCTTCCCAGTATCTAGGATTATGAAGTCAGCATAGATGTAATAGCCGTCAACCTTCACTAAGACATCCTCTACAAGTCCATAAGCCTGTTTCCTTGAATTGTATGCCATCTCTAGTGAGATTACTTTCAGAAGTGTACATGAACTGATTATTTGCAACCATTTCAATGAGTTCCTGGACTTCTGCAAGCATCTTCTTCAGATGAAGAGATTCTCCAGCAGAGTGGTCCAATGACATCTTGGACAATTCAGACAGACCATCATAGAATATACATATGATGCTCCATTCTGAAAACATGCCAGAAGAACACCTTCTGATCAATTGCTTATATCTTTCCCAAGCTTCATAGAGGGATTCACCTTCCTTCTGTCTGAAGGTTTGGACTTCCACTCTAAGTTTGCTCAACTTTTGAGGTGGAAAAAACTTGGCCAAGAAAGTATTGACCAACTTTTTCCAAGAGTTCAGGCTATCTTTAGGTTGTGAGTCTAACCATGTCCTAGCTCTGTCTCTTACAGCAAAGGGGAAAAGCATAAGTCTGTAGACCTCAGGATTAACCCCATTGGTCTTACAGTGTCATAGATTTGCAAGAATTCAGGTAAGAACTGATGAGGATCTTCCAATGGAAGTCATGAAACTTGCAATTTTGCTGCATCAGAGAAACTAATTGAGGCTTAAGTTCAAAGTTATTTGCTCCAATTGCAGAAATTGAGATGCTCCTTCCACAGAAGTCAGAAGAGGGTGCAATAAAGTCACCAAGCATCTTCCTTGCATCTCCACCATTGTTGTTGGGTTCGGCCATCTCTTCTTCTTTTTCAAAAAATTCTGTCAGGTTCTCTCCAGAGTGTTGTGCTTTAGCTTCTCTTAGCTTCCTCTTTAAAGTCCTTTCAGGTTCCGGATCAGCTTCAATAAGAATGTTCTTATCCTTGCTCCTGCTCATATAAAAAAAAAGAGAACAGAAAAGAATATAAATCCTCTACGTCACTGATGAGCGGATATTTTATACGCTTTTTGGGGTTAATTTCATATAGTTTTTAGTATGTTTTAGTTAGTTTTTAGTTTATTTTCATTAGTTTCTAGGCAAAATTCATATTTCTGGACTTTACTATGAGTTTGTATGTTTTTCTGTAATTTCAAGTATTTTCTGGCTGAAATTGAGGGAGCTGAGCGAAAATCTGATTCGGCTGAAAAAGGACTGCTGATGTTGTTGGATTCTGACCTCTCTGCACTCGGAATAGAATTTCTGGTGCTACACGAGTCCAAATGGTGCGCTTCCAATTGCGTTGGAAAGTAGACATCCAGGGCTTTCCAGCAATATATAATACTCCATACTTTGCTCAAGGATAGATAACGTAAACTGGGGTTCAACGCCAGTTCCATGTTGCAGTCTGGCGTCCAGCGCTAGAAACAAGTTACAAGTTGGAGTTCAACGCCAGAAACAGGTTACAACCTGGCGTTGAATGCCCAAAACAGCCCACGCACGTGAGAAGCTTAAGTCTCAGCCCCAGCACACACCAAGTGGGCCCCAGAAGTGGATTTCTGCACCATCTATCATAGTTTACTCATTTTCTGTAAACCTAGGTTACTAGTTTAGTATTTAAACAACTTTTAGAGATTTATTTTGTATCTCATGACATTTTAGATCTGAACTTTGTACCTTTTGACGGCATGAGTCTCTAAACTCCATTGTTGGGGGTGAGGAGCTCTGCTGTGTCTCGATGAACTAATGCAAGTATTTCTGTTTTCCATTCAAACATGGTGTCTGTTCCAAATCTGAAAGGTCTAAGAGAACTTACGACGGTAGTTAGATCGAATATGGTGCTTCTAAGGCTAATTCTCTAGATTCTCTATAAGTAAGTAAGATGTCACCTTGCATTCACCAACAGTCCGTGCGCAAGCACCTCCTTACTACTACTAACAGTGTAAGTAGTGTAAGTATAACTTCAAGCTTACCTATAGAATCTATCCTTGTGT
>NC_029785.2:37546930-37548790 GCF_000816755.2 Arachis ipaensis | reverse complement strand
GGACCCTTTTCACTGGAAGGATGGATGGTAGCCATTGACAACGGTGATCCACCAACACACAGCTTGCCATAGGAGGATGTGCGTGCGTGAATCAGAAACAGAGGAAAGCAGAATTTCAGAAGACAAAGCATCTCCAAAACTCTAACATATTCTCCATCATTGCATACAAGTATAATTTGTGTTCTGCCCTTTTATTCCTTGCAATCAAATTTGATAAGTGAATTATTTTATTGTTTTCCTGACTAAGAGTTACAAGATAACCATAGATTGCTTTAAGCCAACAATCTCCGTGGGATCGACCCTTCTCTAGATTACTCAGCTGGTGGATCTATCCACATGAAAAAGACAATTGAAGAAGCTCAAGAGCTCATTGATACAGTTGCCAGAAATCAGCATCTGTACCTAAGCAGTGACCCTTCCATGAAAGAGGAGGTTAAAACAGTAACTGCTGAACTCAGTCCTGTAAAACAAGCTGCTGAATTCAATCAGCAATTGGACTTTCTAACAAAGCAGTTAGCCAAATTCAAGGATAGACTACAAGAGACAAGGATGGCTAATATAAATATGGAAGAACAATTGAAGCAAACAAAGCAGCAGCTGTCAAAACAAATAACAGAAGAATGCCAAGCAGTTCAATTAAGAAGTGGAAAGACATTAAATACCCCACCTCAAGGCAGCAAGAAGCCAAGAAATGAGCAAACCACCCAAAATCCACCTAAGGACAGTAAGAGCCCAGGGAAAAATAATTCTGGCGCTAAAATGCCAGAAATTGGGTGGAAGGCTGGCGCTGAACACCCAGACCGTGCTCAGGACTGGCGTTCAACGCCAGAAACAAGCAAGGATCTGGCGTTGAACGCCCAAAAGAAGCACAGTTCTGGCGTTCAAATGACAGGAACAGATGAGGAGCTGGCGTCTAACGTCACTCCAGCTTCTAACTCTGGCACTCAATTGCCAGTGAGGGATCAGACACACACAAGTGCTGATGACAACCCATCTAAAAAGGCTTCTTCAACCACTTCTGTAGGAAATAAACCTACAGCAATTAAGGTTGAGGAATATAAAGCCAAGATACCTTATCCTCAAAAACTCCGCCAAGAGGAGCAGGATAAGCAATTTGCTCGCTTTGCAGATTATCTCAGGACTCTTGAAATAAAGATTCCATTTGCAGAGGCACTTGAGCAAATACCTTCTTATGCCAAGTTCATGAAAGAGATCTTGAGTCATAAGAAGGATTGGAGAGAAACTAAAAGAGTTCTCCTCACTGAAGAATGCAGTGCAGTCATTCTGAAAAGCTTTCCTGAAAAGCTTAAAGTCCCTGGGAGTTTTCTGATACCATGCACATTAGATGGTAATTGCACCAAGACAGCTTTATGTGATCTTGGGGCAAGCATCAATCTAATACCTGCATCCACTATCAGAAAGCTTGGTTTAACTGAAGAAGTTAAACCAACCCGGATATGTCTCCAACTTGCCGATGGCTCCATTAAATACCCATCAGGCGTGATTGAAGACATGATTGTCAGAGTTGGGCCATTCGCCTTTCCCACTGACTTTGTAGTGCTGGAAATGGAGGAGCACAAGAGTGCTACTCTCATTCTAGGAAGACCCTTCCTAGCAACTGGACGAACTCTCATTGATGTCCAACAGGGGGAAATAACCCTGAGAGTTAATGAGGATGAGTTTAAGTTAAATGCTGTCAAAGCCATGCAGCATCGAGACACATCAAAAGACTGCATGAAAGTTAATCTTATTGACTCTTTGGTAGAAGAGATCAACATGGCTGAGAGTCTCGAATCAGAGCTGGAAAACATCTTTAAAGATGTTCCACCTGATCTAGAGGATTCAGAGGAATTGAAAGAG
>NC_029785.2:37537817-37544762 GCF_000816755.2 Arachis ipaensis | reverse complement strand
ATAATGAATAATGAAAAGAATGAACTGGTTCCTACAAGAACAGTTACAGGGTGGCGCATGTGTATTGACTACAGAAGGCTCAATACAGAAAGGATCATNAGTGTTTGCTTATAGAAGGATGCTATTTGGGCTGGGTAATGCGCTTGCAACCTTCCAGAGATGCATGCTCTCTATTTTCTCTGATATGGTGGAAAAATTTCTGGAAGTCTTCATGGATGACTTCTCAGTATATGGAGACTCATTCAGCTCCTGTCTTGATCACCTGAACATAGTTCTGAAAAGATGCCAAGAGACCAACCTGGTTTTAAACTGGGAAAAATGTCACTTTATGGTAACTGAAGGGATTGTCCTTGGCATAAAATTTCTGATTATTACTGCTTTTTGGATGGCTACTCAGGCTATAACCAGATTGCAGTAGATCCCCAGGATCAAGAGAAAACAGCATTAACATGTCCATCTGGAGTGTTTGCTTATAGAAGGATGCTATTTGGGCTGTGTAATGCGCTTGCAACCTTCCAGAGATGCATGCTCTCTATTTTCTCTGATATGGTGGAAAAATTTCTGGAAGTCTTCATGGATGACTTCTCAGTATATGGAGACTCATTCAGCTCCTGTCTTGATCACCTGAACATAGTTCTGAAAAGATGCCAAGAGACCAACCTGGTTTTAAACTGGGAAAAATGTCACTTTATGGTAACTGAAGGGATTGTCCTTGGGCATAAAATTTCAAACAAGGGAATAGAGGTGGATCAAGCAAAAATAGAGGTAATTGAAAAATTACCACCACCTGCCAACGTTAAGGCAATCAGAAGCTTTCTGGGGCATGCAGGATTCTATAGGAGGTTTATAAAGAATTTTTCAAAAATCGCAAAACCTCTGAGTAATCTGCTAGCTGCTGACACGCCATTTGTGTTTGACACAAAGTATCTGCAGGCGTTTGAAACACTGAAAGCCAAGCTGGTCACAGCACCAATTATTTCTGCACCAGACTGGACATTACCATTTGAGCTAATGTGTGATGCTAGTGATCACGCCATTGGTGCAGTATTGGGACAGAGGCATGACAAGCTTCTGCATGTCATTTATTATGCTAGCCGCGTTTTAAATGATGCCCAAAAAAATTACACAACCACAGAAAAAGAATTGCTTGTAGTGGTTTATGCCATTGACAAGTTCAGATCATACTTAGTAGGATCAAAAGTGATTGTGTATACTGACCATGCTGCTCTTAAATATCTACTCACAAAGCAGGATTCAAAACCCAGGCTCATCAGATGGGTGTTGCTTCTGCAAGAGTTTGATATAGAAATAAGAGACAGAAAAGGGACAGAGAACCAAGTGGCTGATCATCTGTCCCGGATAGAGCCAGTAGAAGGGACATCCCAACCCTCTCTTGAGATCTCTGAGACTTTTTCGAATGAGCAATTATTTGCCATTCAGGAAACACCATGGTTTGCAGACATTGCAAACTATAAAGCTGCAAGGTTCATACCCAAAGAGTACAACAGGCAACAAAAGAAAAAATTAATCACTGATGCAAAGTACTACTTGTGGAATGAACCCTATCTCTTCAAGAGATGTGCAGACGGAATAATCCGTAGGTGTGTGCCTAGAGAAGAAGCACAGAGGATCCTATGGCATTGCCATGGATCACAATATGGAGGCCATTTCGGAGGTGAGAGAACAGCCACCAAGGTCCTCCAATGTGGCTTCTATTGGCCCACACTCTATAGAGATTCCCGAGAGTTTGTACGTAACTGTGATAGTTGCCAAAGAGCTGGTAATCTGCCTCATGGTTACGCCATGCCTCAACAAGGAATCTTGGAGATTGAGTTGTTTGACGTATGGGGAATTGACTTCATGGGACCTTTCCCACCGTCATTCTCAAACACTTATATTCTGGTGGCAGTTGACTACGTATCAAAATGGGTAGAGGCCGTTGCCACACCCACCAATGATACTAAAACAGTGCTGAAGTTCCTCCAGAAATATATCTTCAGCAGGTTTGGGGTCCCTAGAGTACTAATCAGTGATGGGGGCACTCACTTCTGCAACAAACAGCTTTACTCTGCCATGGTCCAGTATGGGATTCGCCACAAGGTGGCAACTCCATATCATCCACAAACTAATGGGCAAGCTGAAGTCTCTAACAGAGAGCTAAAAAGAATCCTAGAATGGACTGTAAATACCCGTAGAAAGGATTGGGCAAGAAGCTTGGATGATGCTCTGTGGGCATACAGAACAGCATTTAAGACTCCTATAGGGACCTCTCCATACCAACTTGTATATGGTAAGGCATGTCACCTGCCCGTGGAACTGGAACATAAAGCCTACTGGGCAACCAGATTCCTGAACTTTGATGCCAAATTAGCTGGAAAAAAAAGATTACTTCAGCTAAATGAGCTAGAGGAATTCAGATTCACTGCTTTCGAAAATGCCAAGCTTTATAAAGAGAAATAAAAAAAGTGGCATGACAGAAAGCTGTCATCTAGAATCTTTGAACCAGGACAGAAGGTTCTATTGTTTAACTCTAGACTCAGGCTATTCCCCGAGAAACTGAAATCCCGGTGGAGGGGACCATATGTGATTACAAGTGTATCACAATATGGTTATGTGGAACTTCAAGACATTGATTATGATAACAAGTTCATTGTCAATGGACAGAGAATCAAGCAATACTAAGGTAAAGAGTCAACTGTATAAGTTTACAGGGTTACAGAAGGATTCTGCACACAAAACAGAGAAAAAGAGCTCACTGGCAAGAAAATGCCAGTAAAAGTCTGTTTTGGGCGTTCAACGCCCAAAAGAAGCATCCACTGGGCGTTGAACGCCAGTAAGGATAGCCATCTGGGTGTTGAACGCCAGAAAGAAGCTCCTTCTGGGCGTTTAACGCCAAATTTACAGCGTCCTGGGCGTTCAGAAAAACACCCAATGACAAAGGAGTTCCTGGCGTTCAACGCCAGAAAGAAGCAACAACTGGGCGTTGAACGCCCAGGAGAAGCAGCAGTTGGGCGTTGAACGCCCAAAACATGCAGCGTTTGGGCGTTCAAACGCCAGGATGGTGGGGAGGAGGTAAATTCGTTTTTCTTCATATTTTTCATTTTAATCTTAATTTTCATGTTTCAATTCATGATTTCTTGCATAAACATGTTACAAACCCTGATTTCTAAAATCCCTAATTTCTAAAAACCCTTCTTTAAAAATATTAAATGTATCTTAATCCATAAGCACAAATCCTTTTTTTCAATCCAATTCAACTCTTTTTCAAAATTTTCAAAACAAATCTATCTCTTTTCATTCAAAAATCTTTTCAACTAATCAATATATTTTTCAAATCTCCATATTATCTTTTTCAAAAATATAATTTTATCTTTTTCAAATATCTTTCATATCTTTTCAATTTTAAATTATATCTTTTCTTATCATACTTATTTTTTTTTAAATCATATCTTCTATCTTATCTTTCTCCCTATTTTCGAAAACCCCCCTCCCTTTTAAAAACCCATTCGGCCTCCTTCCTCTCATCCACCATCCTACACTTGCTCTCCTTCTATCCCTCTCCTTTCTTTTCTTTTGCTTGAGGACAAGCAAACCTCTAAGTTTGGTGTGTTTATCCATGATCACTAAATCATACCCACTAAGATCATGGCTCCTAAAGGAAAACAACCCACTCCAAGAGGCAAGAAAGAGAGTGCTCCAAAACTACTTTGGAATCAAGGGAAGTTCTTAACTAAAGAACATTCAGACCATTATTACAAAATAATGGGTCTAAGATCAGTGATCCCGGAAGTTAGATTCGATTTGAAAGAAGACGAATATCCGGAGATCCAGGAGCAAATTCGAATCAGGAACTGGGAGATCCTAGCTAATCCTGAAACGAAAGTGGGAAGGAATATGGTCCAGGAGTTCTATGCTAATATGTGGTAAACAGACAAGCAAAGACTATCTGGATCTGCTCTCTATGACTATCAGACCTTGGTCAGAGGAAAGATTGTTCATACCCACCCTGACAAGATCAGGGAGATCTTAAAGCTACCTCAGCTGAAAGATGATTCAGACTCCTTCAATAGGAGAATGATGAGAATAGACAAGGGCCTGGATAAGATTCTAGAGGATATATGTATCCCTGGAGCCAGGTGGACCACCAGCACGAAGGGTGTCCCAAATCAACTCAAAAGAGAAGATCTCAAACCAGTCGCCAGAGGATGGCTGGACTTCATTGGGCATTCTCTGCTGCCCACTAGCAACCGTTCTGAAGTCACTATTAGAAGAGCAGTGATGATCCATTGCGTCATGATGGGAAAAGAAGTGGAAGTTCATCAACTGATTTCAACTGAATTTTACAAAATTGCAAACAAAAATTCTAAAGATGCCAGGTTGGCTTATCCAAACTTGATTTCTATGCTCTGCAAGGACGCTGGAGAAAGGATGGGAATAACTGAGTATATCTCAGTTGAGCGGCCAATCACCAAAGCATCAATGGAAAAACAACAAGCACAGGATAACCCCATCAAGAAGAGAACACAGAAAATTCTCCCAGAAATCCCTCAATCTGAATACTGGGAGTATCTTGAAACATCTATTACCAAGATGCAAGAAGCTATGGAACAAATAAAGAAAGAACAAAAGGAACAAAGTAGCATTCTTTGCTATTTGCTTAAAGAACAGGAGGAGCAAGGGCGTGATTTAAGGGAATTGAAGCGCCAGAAATTATCTCTTGAAGGACCAAGCACCCCGCAGATTAGAGGAACATCCACTTCCTAGAACACAGGTTGTTAAATTCCAATCTTAGCCTTAACTCTGTGATAACTGTTTTTATTTTAATTTTACCTTAGGAGTCATATAGTAGTAATTAGTATCTATATTTTTGATTTTATCTCCAATTAAGCTATAATTTAATTTTATCATCATCATTAAACATGAATAAAATAGAAGAATTTCTTTAGAATAAGAGGCAATAAATTTCGAGTTTTTTTTTTTACAAGAAAAATTCTAATTATTTACATGTGGTGGCAATGCTTTCTGTCTCCTGAATGAATGCTTGAACAGTGCATATGTCTTTTGAATTTGATGTTTAAGACTGTTAAATATGTTTCCTCTTGAAAAAATGATGAACATGAGACATGTTATTGATAATCTGAAAAATCATAAAAATGATTCTTGAAGCAAGAAAAAACAGTGAATACAGGTTCACCCAATTATGTGTCTGTGGCATTTATATATCCGGTGGTCATACTGGAAAACAAAGTGCTTAGGGTCACGGCCAAGACTCATAAAGTAGCTGTGTTCAAGAATCATCATACTGAAATAGGAGAATCAATAACACTATCTGCATTCTAAGTTCCTATAGATGCCAATCACTCTGAGCTTCAATGGATAAAGTGAGATGCCAAAACTATTCGGATGCAAAAAGCTACTAGTCCCGCTCATCTAATTAGAATCTGAGCTTCACTCAAAAACTCTGAGATATTATTGCTTCTTGACTTATTATTAGTCTATTTTATTTATCTAGTTTCTTGGGGACAAGCAACAGTTTAAGTTTGGTGTTGTGATGAGCGGATATTTTATACGCTTTTTGGGGTTAATTTCATATAGTTTTTAGTATGTTTTAGTTAGTTTTTAGTTTATTTTCATTAGTTTCTAGGCAAAATTTATATTTCTGGACTTTACTATGAGTTTTTGTGTTTTTATGTAATTTCAGGTATTTTCTGGCTGAAATTGAGGGAGCTGAGCAAAAATCTGATTCGGCTGAAAAAGGACTGCTGATGCTGTTGGATTCTGACCTCTCTGCACTCGGAATGGAATTTCTAGAGCTACAAGAGTCCAAATGGCGCGCTTCCAATTGCGTTGGAAAGTAGACATCCAGGGCTTTCCATCAATATATAATAGTTCATAGTTTGCTCAAGGATAGACGACGTAAACTGGCGTTCAACGCGAGTTCCATGTTGCAGTCTGGCGTCCAGCGCCAGAAACAAGTTACAAGTTGGAGTTCAATGCCAGAAACAGGTTACAACCTGGCGTTGAACGCCCAAAACAGCCCATGCACGTGAGAAGCTTAAGTCTCAGCCCCAGCACGCATCAAGTGGGCCGCAGAAGTAGATTTCTGCACCATCTATCATAGTTTACTCATTTTCTGTAAACCTAGGTTACTAGTTTAGTATTTAAATAACTTTTAGAGATTTATTTTGTATCTCATGACATTTTAGATCTAAACTTTGTACCTTTTGACGGCATGAGTCTCTAAACTCCATTGTTGGGGATGAGGAGCTCTGCTGTGTCTCGATGAACTAATGCAAGTATTTCTGTTTTCCATTCAAACATGCGTGTTCCTATCTAAGATATCCATTCGCACTTCAATATGAATGTGATGAACGTAACAATCATCATCATTCCTCCACGAACGCGTGCCTGACAACCACTTACGTTCCACTATAGAATGAATGAATATCTCTTAGATCTCTTAATCGGAATCTGCGTGGTATAAGCTAGATTGATGGCAGCATTCAAGAGAATCCGGAAAGTCTAAACCTTGTCTGTGGTATTCTTAGTAGGATTCAGGGATTGAATGACTGTGACGAGCTTCAAACTCACGAGTGCTGGGCGTAGTGACAGACGCAAAAGGATAGTAAATCCTATTCTGGTACGATTGAGAACCTGCAGATGATTAGCCGTGCGGTAACAGCGCACCTGGACCCTTTTCACTGGAAGGATGGATGGTAGCCATTGACAACGGTGATCCACCAACACATAGCTTGCCATAGGAGGACATGCGTGCGTGAATCAGAAACAGAGGAAAGCAGAATTTCAGAAGACAAAGCATCTCCAAAACTCAAACATACTCTCCATCAGTGCATACAAGTATAATTTGTGTTCTGCCCTTTTATTCCTTGCAATCAAATTTGATAAGTGAATTATTTTATTGTTTTCCTGACTAAGAGTTACAAG
>NC_029785.2:37518152-37537117 GCF_000816755.2 Arachis ipaensis | reverse complement strand
AAATCAAACAAAAAGTCAAGTAGTTAATTGAAAAAGATTTGAAAATCAATTTTGAAAAGATAAGAAGTTAGAAAAGATTTTGAAATTGATTTTTAAAAATATATGATTGAAGTTTATTTTGAAAAATATTTGAAAAGGAAATTAAAAAGATTTTATTTTTGAAATTAAAGTTAATTACTTGACTAATAAGAAACTAAAAGATATGATTTTAGAATTTAAAGATTGATCCTTTCTTAATTGGCAAGTAACAACTTGAAATTTTTTGAATCAAAACATTAAATGTTAGCATTAATTTCGAAAATATGAGATAAAAATAAGAAAAAGATTTTGAAAATCAATTTTTTGAAATTTTCAAAAAACATAAAAGGAAAATGAAAAAGATTTGATTTTTTTTAAAGAGATTTGAAAAGATAGAATTTTTAAATGAAAAATTTGACTTGACTCATAAGAAACAATTAAATTTTAAAATCTTTTGACTAAATCAATCCAAAATTTCGAAAATTTATGAGCAAAATAAAGGGAAAGATATTTTTTTGACTTTTGAAATTAATGAGGAAAGAGAAAAACATAAAAATGACACAAAACATAAAAATTTAAGATCAAAACAAAAATACATGCAAGAACACTTTGAATGTCAAGATGAACACCAAGAACTTATTTTTGAAAATTTTTAAGAAAAGAAAAACATGCAAGACACCAAACTTAAAAATTGTTAAACTTTAGACACTAATAATTCAAGAATGCATATGAAAAACAAGAAAAGACACAAAACAAGAAAATGTAAAGATCAAACAAAGACAATCATCAAGAACAACTTGAAGATCATGAAGAACAAAACTCAATGCATGGATTTTCGAAAATTTAGAGAAAGGTAAAAGCATGCAATTGACACCAAACTTAAAATTTGACACAAGACTCAAACAAGAAACACAAAAATTTTTTTTATTTTAGTTTTTATGATTTTATTAATTTTCTTTTTTTTATTTTTCGAAATATAATTTGGAAAAAGAAAATAAATAAATTCAAAATTTTTAATAGGAATTCCAGGAATCATACAATGTTAGTCTAAAGCTTCGGTCCAAAAGATTAGACATGGTCAAATGGCCAGCCAAGCTTCAGCATACAAATCAGACATACAACAGCCAATTAGATGGGAATCCAAAGGCTCTTGCAATGATAAGTGGAAGCCTTAGTCCAAAAAAATTAGACATGGCTTAACAGCCAGCCAGGCTTCAACATATCATCTGAAACTCTAGAATTCATTCTTAAAAATTCTGAAGAACAAAAATAAATTATATATAATTTTTTTTTGAATTTTTTTCGAAAATAAAAAAGCTTAAAATTAAAATAAAATTACCTAATCTGAGTAACAAGATGAATCGTCAGTTGTCCAAACTCGAACAATCCCCGGCAACGGCGCCAAAAACTTGGTACGCAAAATCGTGATTGTTCATTCCCTGGCTATAGTGCCAAAAACTTGGTGTGGGAGAACGTGATCTCAAGACTTCTTCACAATTTCGTGTAACTGACCAGCAAGTGCACTGGGTCGTCCAAGTAATAAACCTTACGTGAGTAAGGGTCGATCCCACGGAGATTGTCGGCTTGAAGCAAGCTATGGTCATCCTTGTAAATCTCAGTCAGGCGGATTCAAATGGTTATAAGGTTTTGATAATTAAAATATAAATAAAACAGAAAATAAAATAGAAATACTTATGTAATTCATTGGTGGGGATTTCAGATAAGCGTCTAGAGGTGCTTTGTTGCTTCTGAACTTCTGCTTTCCTACTGCCTTCTTCCAACCATGCGTTACCTCCTTCCATGGCAAGCTGTATGATCCTTTCGGATGAAAACAAATCCATATGCGCTGTCACCGCATGGCTAATCATCTGTCGGTTCCCGCTAGCGTCGGAATAGGACCATTGTCCTTTTGCACACTGTCACTGTGCCCAACATTCGCAAGTTTGAAGCTCGTCACAGTCATCCCTTCCCAGATCCTACTCGGAATACCACAGACAAGGTTTAGACTTTCCGGATCTCAGGAATGCTGCTAATGGTTCTAGCCTATTCCACGAAGACTCTGATCTCACGGAATGGAATGCTCTGTTGTCAGGAGAGGCAATCATGCGTCGTGAACTAGGAGGCTAAGAGATACACACTCAAGCTATTGCAGATAGAACGGAATTGGTTGTCAAGCACGCGTTCATAAGTGAGAATGATGATGAGTGTCACGGGCCATCACATTCATTAGGTTGAAGTGCGAGTGAATATCTTAGAGAAAAAGTAGGCGTGAGTTGAATAGAAAAACAATAGTACTTGTATTAATTCATGAAGAACAACAGAGCTCCACACCTTAATCTATGGGATGTAGAAACTCCACCGTAGAAAATACATAAGTGAAAAGTCTAGGCATGGCCGTGAGGCCAGCCTCCATGTCCAAGGTCTAAGGACTAAACGTCCAGAGGTAAAAAAAAACTCCCTAAAATAAATCTCTAAAAGTAGTTTTTATACTAAACTAGTAACCTAGGGTTATAGAAAATGAGTAACTAAGTGCAAATAGTGCAGAAATCCACTTCCGAGGCCCACTTGGTGTGTGTTTGGGCTGAGTATTGAAGCTTTCACGTGCATAGGCTGTTCCTGGAGTTAAACACCAGCTTTAGTGCCAGTTTGGGCATTTAACTCCAATTCTGGTGCCAGTTTGGGCGTTTTACGCCAAGATGTTGTAGGCTGACTTTGAATGCCAGTTTGGGCCATCAAATCTCGGGCAAAGTATAGACTATTATATATTACTAGAAAGCCCAGGATGTCTAGTTTCCAACGCAATTGAGAGCTTGCCAATTGGACTTCTGTACCTCTAGAAAATCTACTTCGAGTGCAGGGAGGTCAGAATCTAACAGCATATGTAGTCCTTTTTCAGCCAGAAAATACCTGAAATTACAGAAAAATACGCAAACTCATAGTAATGTCCAGAAATGTAATTTTTGAATAAAACCTAATAAAAATATAATAAAAAGTAATTAAAACATACTAAAAACTATGTAAAAACAATGCCAAAAAGGGTATAAATTATCCGCCCATCAGCGTGCCACTTGATGTCGAAGGCGTGGCACGCCAGCTCTCAATTGTCACTTGGGCGTGCCACCTGAAGACCCAAGCGTGGCACGCCAACACTCAAGGAGACCAAAGCAAAGCTGGGCGTGCCACTTGGTGTTGAAGGCGTGGCACGCCAAGCTCTCATCCTCACTTAGGCGTGCCACTTGAGCATCCAGGCATGGCACGCCAATGATAAAAAGGGCCAAAGCTATGGCTGGGCGTGCCACTTGGTGTCGAAGGCATGGCACGCCAGCTCCAGATTCTCACTTAGGCATGCTACTTGAAGGACCAGGCGTGGCACGCCAACTACTGGATCAAAAAGGAATGCTGGGCGTGGCATGCCAGACCCTGGACGTGCCACGCTAGTTCAATGGACCAGAGAGGAGGAACCAAGCATACATAGTTGGCATGGGACTCAGACCATGGGCGTGCCACGCTAGTTCAACTTCACAGAGAAGAGAAGGGGGAGGAAAAGGGCTAGGCGTGCCACTTGGGCTCGAAGGCGTGGCACGCCAGGCCAACACCAACACTTAAGAAGGCCCTGGGCGTGCTACTTGGGTTCGAAGGCGTGGCACGCCAGGGACATCAAAACATGGGGCCTGCCACTTGAAGAGCTTGGCATGGCGCGCCAAGCTAAATTGGAGGCTAGGCATGGCACGCCACTTGAACGCCAGCCAAACGCCAGCCTAAAAGGTCACGTTTATTGAGTTTTCTTTCCCTCCAAATTATATTTTTTCTTTTCTCTTTTGTATTTTTCTTTATTATAGTGTTAGGAGTAGTATAAATAACCCCTGAATGTACTGAGAAAGGGTTAAGCAGTTGAGAAGAGTTTTTAGATTTACTTTTTCACTTTATCACTTCTTCCATCTCTTGTACTTTCTTCTTGGCTATGAGTAGCTAAATTCCCTCTCACTGAGAGAGGGAGCTCTGTTGTAATTGATGGATTAATGATAGTGAATTTCTTCTTCTCTTCATCTTCTCTTTGATTTGCTAGAAGGAATTTCGTTTTAATGTTAGTGTTCAATCATCTTGGAAAAGAGGTTGAATGCAAAATGGGTTTCATGGGAACCTTGGAAAAGGAAACATGAAACCATGCTAGAAATCCCTTCTCACACTTGAGTAGGATCTGGATTTTGGTGTTTGGATATGGTGACATATAATCCTCCCTATACTTGGACCTATGATGATGTGTGGTATAATCAGGGACCAAGCATATCTCTCTTCATGAGTAATTAGACCAAGGAATTGGCTATTGATCAAGATCTGAGATATTGAGTCACCAAGGGATTGGGGCTCAATCAGTCATGATTGCCGAGAGGTCAATGAGTTGCATGATTGAAGATGAGATGAACTAGATTTAATCCAAAGAAAACAACATCTTCTGATCTCAATGAATCCCCCTATTCTTATCTTTCACTTTCTTTATAGCTTTCTTTACATTCTGTCAATTCCCATTCCCATTTACAATTAAGTCATTTAAGTTTCTACACTTTACATTATTGCCATTTCCATTTCTGCACTTTACTGCTTTTCTTTACTTTTGAGTCATTTATAATTCTGCCCATTTACAATTCTGCAATCACACTCTATTTTTCTAAGCTTGACTAATTCACCAATTGATTAAAATTGCTCAAATCTACCAATCTCTGTGGATACGATCCCACTCCACTGTGGGTTATTACTTGACGATAATTTTGGTGCGCTTGCCAAAAGAACGGATTCATCATTTTTTTTGGGAGTGAATTCTGGTCATCAAGTTTTATGGCGCCGTTGCCGGGGATTGGTTTTAATTTGGCAATGATTAAATTGATTGGAGAGCTAGATTAAGCATTTTAATTACCTTGTTATTTCTTTTCTAGTTTTTTTTTTATTTTCCTTCTGTTCTATTTTGTTTTTTTATTTTGATCATTTTAGTTATTCAGTGTTCATATTTTCATTCTTCTAATTGTTTGATTAATTGCATCAACCAAGCTAACCATTAATCTTAACAAGAGTGATTCCTTCACTTGCCCTCTGCTTGCTGTTTGTTGAATGTATGATAGGTAGAAGGGGAGAAACTTCATCCTCCTTCGATAGTGAACCTGAGAGGACCTTCCTTAGATTAAGGAGGGAAGTAAGAGGCAAAGGCATAGTTGGAGAGGAAGTAGTAGAGGAAGATCTCGGAGCTACTATAGAAGGAGAGGTACAAGACCATGTTGGAGTAGATGCTGGCAATCATATTGGGCAAGAGAGGAGAGTCTTGGGCTCCAACATCATCCCAAATCCAGAAAACTGTGGTAGCAGCATTCTCAAACTAAAAATCCATGCTAACAACTTCGAGTTGAAACCTCAACTCATCACACTTGTCTAGAATAATTGTTCATATGAAGGGGGAGCCCAGGAGGACCCAAACCAACATCTCACTACATTCTTGAGGATTTGTGACACTGTAAAGTCCAATGGTGTACACCCTAACACCTACAAGCTACTTTTGTTCCCTTTTTCACTCAGAGATAAGGCAGCAAAGTGGTTGGAAGCATTTCCCAAGGAGGGCCTAACAACTTGGGATGAGGTTGTAAACAAATTTCTAGCCAGATTCTACCCTCCACAAAGAGTTAATAGATTGAGAGCTGAGGTGGAGACCTTCAGACATCAAGATGGTGAAACACTTTATGAGGCCTGGGAGAGGTTCAAAGACTTGACAAGGAAGTGCCCTCCGAATATGTTCAACGAATGGGTTCAACTTCACATCTTCTATGGTGAAACACCCTTATACGTACGCACACTTTCAAAAATCATCCTGGGCATGTGTGTGCACACCCCTGTGCGTACGCACATTTCCTGTTTCCCAAATTTAAACTTTGTTTACAACTATTTCACCTTCCCAACAAGATTGTAAGATTTTGTGACACCATTTTAAGGCCTTTGGGCTTAATTTTGGGCATGAGAACATGGGAAAATAACCTAAGGGTTTTAGTTGATGATTATTATGAAAAATTAGCAAATGGAGGCTTAGGTTTCGGGTGTACTGAGGATGGTTTGATGGTGTGTTGATTCACTCGAAAACTGTCTCTCAACAATTTTCTACCGGCAAGTGCACCGGATTGTGGTCAAGTAAAAACTCACTGTAGAGTGCGGTCGAATTCCACAGGGATTGGTTGGTTGATCAATGTTAATTGGAGAATTGTTCTAGTTGAGCGAAATCAGAATTAAATTGGGATTACAGAAAGTAAAATTGGCAGAAAACTTAAATTGCAAGAAATTAAACAAACAAAAATTAAATTGCAGAATATAAAGAACAGAAGCTTAAATTGCAAGAAATTAAATGGGAATGGGGGTTTAGCATGAAATTAAAGAAGCAGAATATAAAAAAATGGGTAGATCAGAGATAGAAAAGCTCATTGGGGTCAGGAGATGTGATAATTCTCCGGATCAAATTCATTTTCATCTCTTCCTCAATCAATGCATTCATTGATCTCCTTGGCAATCATAGGTGATTAGATCCCAATTCCTTGGCAATCTAATCTCTCTAAGCCTGAACAATTGCCCAATTCCTTGATTTAAGTGCTCATGGGAAGAGATGAAGTGTGGTAACTGATTATACCACACAAATTCATAGATCAAAGTATTGATAGGATTACATGTCACTATATCCATCCAAACCCCAATCTAATCCAATGTGAGAAAGCATTTCTAGCATGATCTCCTCATTCCTCTTCCAAGGTTCAGAGGAGATCCAATTATGAATAGCTTCTTTCCTAAGACAACTATTCAATTGGATGAAGAACGAAAGCTTTCTAGCAAAATCAAGAGAAAAGAAAGAAGAAGAAGAATGAAAACTAATATTGATCCATTGAATTACACAGAGCTCCCTAACCCAATGAAAGGGATTTAATTTTTCATAGCTCTCAAAATAGAAAATGGAATTGAAAGATACATTTCTCAATTGAAAGAATTGCCGAAAAGTAAAATGAGCCGAAAAGTAAAAGTAAAAAAAAAAAGTCCCGTCTAACTTAAATTCTAACCTATTCATACACTTTCTTCCATTGATCTTCAATCTCTGAATTGGGCTTTTGGCCTTGATGGAATTTGGGCTGAAGTTGCTCAAATTCGTTTCCCTTGCTGTTGAGAAGATATTTGTTTGAATTGCAAAGTTCTGGTGCTCAAGTTGGAGTCAGCGTTTGATGGCCAACGTTGACTCAAACGCCTTTCTTAAAAATCAGATATACCTGTTGTCATTCGCATTTGACTCAACGTTGGAGGGCCAACGTTCTGCTACCCACGCGTACACGTGCACCACGCGTACGCGTGAAGGCTGTGATTTTGCTTATTCACGCGTGCGCGTACACCACGCTTACGTGTGCATTGCCATTTTCCCATCCACGCGTATGTGTCACTGACGTGTGCACGTCGATTCAAGTTTCTCAATTCCAAATTATGGGCTCCTCATCGCGGACGTTGGAGGCAACGTTTGAGGCAACGTTGGACCTCCAACATTCGTTTGGTGACGCGTACGCGTGGATATAGAAATTTTCCTCTTTCACGCGTACACGTCATAGGCGCGTACACTTCGCTCAAAAATCCTTTAGCTCTAGAATTAAACATTTTCAATGACGTTAGAGGTAATGTTGGTTCACCAACATTCCCTCCAACGTTGGCACCCATGTTTTCTTCTTCCAGAACGTTGCCTTCATCGTTGATGGGCCAACGTTGGCTCCAATGATGGCCTCTCCTTCTCTTCTTCCTTGCACTTTTTCTGTTTTTTTCTTCCTATCATCAACCAAACAAACTCATCAAAGCCTTGGTATAAGTCATGAGAATTCTTATCATTCTTAGCACACAAGTAATTATAGCATAATTCTCATGAAATTATATCAAATTAACTATGGTTGGATGAATCCAGTCATGCATAAATTTTTTACCCCAATTGCCTACTTATAACTCAAGAAAGTGCATAAAACTTATTAAAAACAAAGAAAAAGGCTAGTGAAACTAGCCTAAGATGCCTTGGCATCACAACACCAAACTTAAATCTTGCTTGTCCCTAAGTAAGCACTAAATTATTGAGAAGAAAGAATAAAACAGAAAGTGATGTTCATATCAGCAAGTCATTATTAGTAGTTCATGGGGTTTTATGCAGACAATGCAGTAACTCACTTCTTATTGATCCTTAGGAATAGAATGTCTTCTTTAAGCATCAACTAACATACTGCTATGACCTCTTATTATTCACTCATCCTTGGTAATTACTTTTCTTTATTTTCTTTTTCTGTAAAATTATTCTTTGATTCTAGCAGCTTAGTGTCATGTGTTGTAGCAACTTCTTAGCTTATTTGTACTCAACACATATTCACTACAGATACTTGGCTCACAATTCTTCTTACGACATTGGTGCCCAGCACCTCTTTGGGTTACTAAATGCCTTGTAACTAGGTTGCTCTTAATAGTGGACTTTGGGTTGATAATCCCGGGTTAGTTAACCCAAGTTACCAAGTGTTAAAACACTCCATAGAACCTAATCATCCAAGCAGATCCTAGTACAAAGACACCACAGGCATATGTCCTAAGGTCCAAGCTATTGGTGTCTAGCCTTATTCTTTTGCTTTCTTCTATTTTTGTTGCCAATTTTGGCTTTTCTTTTTCTTTCTTTCTATTTGTTTTTCTTTCATCCAAGGATTTTTATTTGCTAAGATTCATAGACAGCATGCTAGTTTACACTAAAAAGGGAGATAGCCTATCCTTTTATTAATTATAAGTGAGCTACTACACAATCAGACATAATATACCACCACTTACTGTTATTTCACTTCCTTGCCAAAAAGGAACTCTTCCACTTCTTGTTCAAACATTTCTTTTATTCAAATTGAAAAGACTCAGGGGACAAGACAAGCATTTAAACTAGTGAAAGTGAAAACACACACTTCCAGGCTAGCATACTTATTGCAAAATTAAACACAACAAAATGCAAAATGACTTAAACTAAAAGTTACTATCAACTAAACAGACATGTTCTTTCTTTATCGAATAGAATAACCAAGGAGCAAGTCCACCTTTCATTTTTTATCCTGTTTGTCTTTCTTCTTCTTGCTTGCTTGCTTGCTTACTAGTTTCTCCCTTGCCTTTTCCCTTTAACTTTGTCCAGAATCCATCTTTCTTCATTGTCTCTTCCACTCTGTCTTCAAGGTGTATTGCTTTGTTCACTTCTATCTCACTTCTTTCCTTGAAGTATTGATCATAAATTGGAAATGCTGGGTTCAGATTATGTAGATGTTCCGCAATGTAGTTGAGTTTGATCTGAGAATTTATGTTGTAATCAGCTTGAACTTCATATCTTGCATCCTGAAGAGTCGTGAATTCCTTGAAAGCTCTCTTATTATCAACTTGAAGTTGGGCCAGCTGGTTGAAAGATCCTTAACATTATGAAGCTTGTTCTCTTTGCATAACTAGAGATCTTAACTCAAAATCCCTCTGCTGGATCATCATTCTCAACTGAAGCTCCTCTTATCTCTCTTGAGCTCTCATGTATTGTAAATGGAATTCTTCTTGTTTCTCTTGAACTCTCATGTACTGTTCGGATAGCCTTTCAATTGTTTCTTGCATCCGGCACATGTCCATGTTGGTTTGTGACTGGAATTGTTACTCTTCTTCTTGTTCTACATCTTGTTCTTCTTCCTCCCGTGGTTCTTCTCTCCTTCGTCTCCTTTGTGGTCTTCGACTTTGTTGTGCCTCTGTGACATTCATCATCCTTTCGAGGGTCATAGGCATGCCTGGATGCAGCCATGTTGGGTTTGCATCCTCCATTGGCACTCTGGCCTTCATGCATAACCTCATAATGGTGCTTGGGTAATGGAGCCAGGCTTCAGCAGAATTTTTCTCTGCAACCTTTTGAATATCATTTACAATGATCTCGTGAACTTTTATCTCTCCTCCCACCATGATATAGTGTAGCATGATAGCCCTTTTCTTGTTAACTTTCGAGGTGTTCATTGTGCCCAGAATTGATCTCTTTATCAGCTAATACCAACCTTTTGCTTCAAGGATGAGATCTCCTCTTTTCAAGAACTTGTGCCCCCCTTAATTGTCCCTCTCCCAGTCAGTGTTCACCATACAGATATCACTAGCGATTTCATCATAATCTGGGTTCCCATTTACTCTTTCTTGGTACCCCGGCTCATCAAAATGTGCTGCCCTTAGTCCTAAGACCTTCATAATGGTCTTCGGACTAAAGTCTACTTCCACACCCCGTACATAACTCTTGTACGTTGGGGCTTCGGTCATATCTAGCCTTGCAGTGTTAGCATAGAACTCTCTTATGATGTTTGCATTAATCCTAGTGATCGGTGAGGTCAGCTCTTCCCATTTTCTCTTTCTGATCTTGGCTCTTATTTCTAGGCATCAATCCTCAGGTAGTTGGAAAGGGATTTCTGGATATATCTTTTTGTCATTCATCCACCCAAGTTGCATTTGGTGAAACCATGATCTGAACTTCCATCGATCATAGTCGTTTTCAATTTCTTCAGTAACAAGTTCCTTTCCTCTCCTTCTTTTGAAACTTGAAGATGCCATATCTCCCTTGATGGTTAGCCGAGTAGGGATTGAAGGTTTATGAAGAAGGGGGTTGGTGTGATGCACTCTCGGTGGAAAAGTGGTTTGAAGGAAAGGTAGTATTATGGAAGCAAGTGAACAAAGGTGCTTTGTTGTACAAAGAACACGGTTGTTAGGTCTTGATTTTAGAGAATACAAGAAGTGTGAAAACTCTAGTCCTGAGGCTTGGTCAAGGTGAAGCTATTTATAGCAACTTTTAATGAAGATTGGACGGTCAGGATGTTACTTGAAAGGTTTAGAATGAATGGTTTGCATGTAAAGATGAATGGGGACAAAAGTTGCCTCTTCATTAGGCATGTGGGGTCGGTCTTCTAAGGGCTTCTTCCAAGGATGTGCAGAATTTTATCTTTACGAAGCAACCTTCCAAGTCATGTGATCTACTTTTGTCTTCATGATAGCTTTACCATTCATTGTCTTGTCCCTTTCATCAAGCTATTCTTCTGCATACCTATCCATCATGTCAAAACAAAGAAAATAATTAGAATAGGTGGCGGTAAATACATGGCAAGAAATGCTTAAATTTAAAACTAAAACTTTGACTAGTATTCATCATGATTGTTCATCCAGCCGTGACTCCTTTTGTGCTCTTATATAGTCTTGGAGGACACCAAACTTAGTGTTTGGATATATGGTTCAAGGTGTTACTTCCTCCAAGTAATGTCATTGAGATCTCAACGGAATTAGTGTCACTTTTGGTTAAACCATCATGAGAAACACCTTATTTTTCTATTTCTAAACATTAACTAAAAATTATAAACATGGTTGCACTTTCATGAATTTCAAGACTCCAAAGAACCTTGACTCTCATGACTTGTTCTTACAATATATAGAACACCAAACTTAATGTTTGGTTATATATTCCAAGAAACACATGTCAAAATGGTGATATGATCATCATTTTTGAAAGGTATCTTAGTGTGCCTTTAGGCACACCAAACTTAGAATTGGATCATATGCTTCACAATGTCATGGATACTTGTCAAAATTGTCTATGAGAGCTTGAATTCATGTTAGAGCAACAATTATTATTCATACTGAAGCATCAAAAATAAGGAAACTAAATCATGGGCTGCCTCCCATGGAGCGCTTCTTTAGCGTCATTAGCTTGACGGTTGGTTTACTGTTAGAGTGGATTATAACGCCTCAAATCTTCTCCCCTCACAGTGAAGCTTTCTCCACTTGACTCCTTGATGATTTCTACATGTTCCAAGGAAAATGACCTTTTTTACTGTGAACACTTGGGGTAACTAAGATGGAAGTGTCGGAAGCTGTGTTGAGATTGATGGCTGGTGGACGGATATCACCTTGTTTCCAGGGAAAAAATCTTCTGTAGGAATTTTCTTCTTTCTCCATCCTCTTGGCAATTTTTTCACCACTCTTTTCTCTTCTTCCAGTAGTGCTCCAGTGATTATTGTGTCAGGGAGTTCCTCGTTAGTTGCTCTTCCCAACTCTTGTGGCTTCAATTCTTTCTTGAGTTCTCTTGGTTGCTTTATCTCTTGAAATTCTTACTTGTTCACCAAAGACTGTTTCAAAGGTTCAGCTGCTGATTCACTGTTGTTTTCCTTTGTGCACATGTTGCTGTGATCATCCTTCGGCTCTTTAGGTTCTGGTTCAAACTCAGATATAGGTTTGAAAATATGAAAGGTGAGATGTTCATCATATATTCTTAGGATTAACTCTCTTTGTTTCACATCTATCAATGCTGTAGCAGTGGCTAGAAATGGTCTCCCCAGAATAATGGGATGGAGGTAACTTTCCTCCATGTCCAGAACAACAAAGTCAGTGGGGAGGAAGTAGTTTCCCACTTTCACCAATACATTTTCGACTACTCCTTCGGCCTGCTTCTGAGTTTTATCCACCAATTGGATGATTACATCCGTGGATCTCATCTCATTGATTTGCAACTTCTTCATAAGAGACAGAGGCATCGCATTTATGCTAGCCCCTAGATCACAGAGTCCTCTGTCAATTTTTGTCTCTCCTATGGTATAGGGAATATGAAAGCTCCCCGGATCCTTTTTCTTTAGGAGTACATCCTTCTTGATGAGGGCACTACATTCCTTGTTCATTATCACTGTTTGTCTCCCTTATAAGGTTCCTTTCTTGGTCAGCAGCTCTTTCATACACTTGATGTATGTAGGCATTTGTTGGAGAGTTTTGATACAGGGGATGTTGACACTGAGGGATGCAAACATATCTAGGAATCTTGAATATGACCATTCTTTCTCACCTCCTCTGAGCCTCTAAGGAAATGGTGCTCTTGGCACATAAGGTTTCGGCATTTCCTTCTTTGTTGATTCTTTCCTTTGTGCAGATCCAATTTCTTGTTCCTTTTTCTCCAAGTTGCCCTGGAACTTCCTTGGTTGTGATCTGTTGGCTTTCTGGTATCTTCTTCCAGGATTTCTTTATTTATAAGAGTAACTGCCTTACACTCTTCCTGTCTCACCTTCTTCAATTCCCCTCTTGGATTTTTCTCAGTATCACTTGGGAAACTATCAGTGGACTTCGGAGTCTGCTGTGAAAGATGTCCTACCTGAGATTCGAGATTTTTAATAACCTCCCTTCGTTTTTTTATACTATCTCTCACTTCTTCCCTGAATCTTTTCATGTCTTTAGACTCCTTGCAAAGATTTGCAAGCATAGCTTCCATTTTGGACATTCTGTCATCATCATGTGGTGATGGTTGGTTGGAATTAGGGTGTTGAGAGTGGTTATTATGGCTTTGGTATGGTGGCTGTGAGTAAGTGTTTTGTGTGGTCTGGTATGATTTTTGGTTGGAGTGTTGATGAGTGGAGTTGTTATACTGGTTTGGATTATGGGGTCTGTGGTCTTGGCCTTGGTTTTGTTGGTTCTCCCACCCAAAATTTGGGTGGTTCCTCCAACCAGGGTTATAGGTTTTAGAATATGGATCATGAGTTTGCCTAGATGAATTTCCAAGGTAATTAGCTTCCTCCCAGTTAACTCCTTCTTCTGTGTCCAACTCTCCTTGAGGTGATGATTGAGTGTGGATAGCTGCAGCCTGATTCCTCTCCATTTGCTTGGTCAATTCAGCCAGTTGCTTGGTGATCATCTTATTCTGGGCCAGGATTGCATTCATATGGTTTAATTCCAGGACTCCCCTGTTGTTGCTTCTGTCTGAGGCATAAAAATACTCATTGTCAGCCACTGTCTCTATTAACATCAATGGCTTCTTCAATGGTCTTCTTCTTGTTAAGGGAACCTCCAAATGAGTGGTCTACAGCTTTCTTTGATTCACAATTTAGCCCTTCATAAAAGATATGAAGTTTCACCCACTCATTAAACATATCAGGGGGGCATTTCCTTGTCAGATCTTTGAATCTCTCTCAGGCTTCATAAATAGCCTCACCATCCTGCTGTCTGAATATTTGCACTTCAGTTCTCATCCTGTTTACTTTTTGTGGAGGGTAGAACCTTGTTAAGAATTTATTCACTACATCCTCCCAAGTTGTCAAGCTTTCCTTGGGAAATGATTCTAGCCATTTTGATGCTTTGTCCCTCAAAGAAAATGGAAACAGTAGCAATCTATAGGTGTCAGGATGAACACCATTAGATTTAACTGTGTCACATATCCTTCGAAATTTAGTGAGATGCTTATTAGGGTCCTCTTGGGCACTTCTTTCAAAGGAACAGTTATTTTGCACAAGAGTTATGAGCTGAGGTTTCAATTCGAAATTATTAGCATGGATAGTTGGCTTTTGAATGCTGCTACCACAGTTTTCTGGATTTGGATTGATGTAGAGCCCAGAACTCTCCTCTCTTGTCCAGCAGGGTTGGCTGCACCTCTTCTGGCATGATTGTTCATCTCTCCTTCATGATGGTTTTTCATATCATCCTCCATGGTTATATCTAAGTCTTTGTCCTCTTCTTCTGCACCAACAGCCCTCTTTCCTCTTGCTTCCATCCTTAATCTCAGGAAAGTTCTTTCCGGTTCACTATCAAACGAGGTTGAGGTTTCCTTTCACCTACCTGTCATACAAGGAACAAGTACAAGAAACAGCAAATATAGAGTTCACTAAAATAGAGTATAGTTATTGGGTTAGCTTGCTGGAAAGTAAAGAAGTGAAGAAATTAAAGAGAAACAACTAAAATTGCAGAAAAACGAAAATGAACAGCTGAAATTAAAACTCAATTAATCAAAATAAAAGAAAAGTGCTCAATCTAGTTGCCCTCCAATTTAGTAATTTTCAATACAAGACTAATCCCCGACAACAGCGCCATAAACTTGATTCACTCGAAAACTGTCTCTCAACAATTTCCTACAGGCAAGTGCACCGGATTGTCGTCAAGTAAAAACTCACTGTAGAGTGTGGTCGAATCCCACAAGGATTGGTTGGTTGATCAATGTTAATTGGAGAATTGTTCTAGTTGAGCGAAATTAGAATTGAATTGGGATTGCAGAAAGTAAAATTGGCAAGAAACTTAAATTACTAAAAATTAAAGAAACTGAAATTAAATTGCAAAATATAAAGAACAGAAGCTTAAACTGTAAGAAATTAAATGGGAATGGGGTTTAGCATGAAATTAAAGAAGCAGAATATAAAAGAATGGGTAGATCAGAGATGGGAAAGCTCATTGGGGTCAGGAGATGTGATAATTCTTCGGATCAAATTCATTCTCATCTCTTCCTCAATCAATGTATTCATTGATCTCCTTGGCAATCTTAGGTGATTAGATCCCAATTTCTTGGCAATCTAATCTCTCTAAGCATGAACAATTGCCCAATTTCTTGATTTAAGTGCTCATGGGAAGAGATGAAGTGTGGTCACTGATTATACCACACAAATTCATAGATCAAAGTATTGGTAGGATTACATGTCACTATATCCATCCAAACCCCAATCTAATCCAATGTGAGAAAGTATTTCTAGCATGATCTCCTCATTCCTGTTCCAAGGTTCAGAGGAGATCCAATTATTAATAGCTTCTTTCCCAAGACAACTATCCAATTGGATGAAGAACGAAAGCTTTCTAGCAAAATCAAGAGAAAAGAAAGAAGAAGAAGAATAAAAACTAATATTGATCCATTGAATTACACAGAGCTCCCTAACCCAGTGAAAGGAGTTTAGTTGTTCATAGCTCTCAAAATGGAAAATGGAATTGAAAGATACATTTATCAATTGAAAGAATTGCCGAAAAGTAAAATGAGCCGAAAAGTAAAAGTAAAAAAAAAAGAGTCCCGTCTAACTTAAATTCTAAGTTATTTATACACTTTCTTCCATTGATCTTCAATCTCTGAATTAGGCTTTTGGTCTTGATGGAATTTGGGTTGAAGTTGCTCAAATTCGTTTCCCTTGCTGTTGAGAAGAGATCTGTTTGAATTGCAAAGTTCTGGTGCTCAAGTTGGAGTCAACGTTTGATGGCCAATGTTGACTCAAACGCATTTCTTCAAAACCAGATATACCTGTTGTCATTGGCGTTTGACTCAATGTTGGAAGGCCAACGTTCTGCTACCCACGTGTACGCCTGCACCATGCGTACGCGTGAAGGCTGTGATTTTACTTATTCATGCGTGCGCGTACACCACGCTTACGCGTGCATTGCTATTTTTTCCATCCACGCGTACGCGTCACTGACGCGTGCGCGTCGATTCAAGTTTCTCAATTCCAAATTCTGGGCTCCTCATCGCGGATGTTGGAGGCAACGTTGAACCTTCAACGTTTGTTTGGTGACGCGTACGTGTGGATATAGAAATTTTTCTCTTTCACGCGTACACGTCATAGGCGTGTACGCATCGCTCAAAAATCATTTAGCTCCAGAATTGAACATTTTCAATGACGTTGGAGGTAACGTTGGTTCACCAACGTTCCCTCCAACATTGGCACCCATGTTTTCTTCTTCCAAAATGTTGCCTTCAACGTTGATGGGCCAACGATGGCCTCTCCTTCTCTTCTTCCTTGCTCTTTTTCTACTTCTTTCTTCCTATCATCAACCAAACAAACTTATCAAAGCCTTGGTATAAGTCATGTGAATTTTCATCATTCTTAGTACACAAGTAATTATAGCATAATTCTCATGAAATTATATCAAATTAACTATGGTTGGATGAATCCAGTCATGCATGAATTTTTTACCCCAATTGCCTACTTATAACTCAAGAAAGTGCATAAAACTTATTAAAAACAAAGAAAAAGGCTAGTGAAATGATGAGCGAATAATTTATACGCTTTTTGGCATTGTTTTTAGTATCTTTTTAGTCGGATCTAGTTACTTTTAGGGAAGTTTTCATCAGTTTTTATGTTAAATTCACATTTCTAGACTTTACTATGAGTTTGTGTGTTTTTCTGTAATTTCAGGTATTTTCTGGCTGAAATTGAGGGACTTGAGCAGAAATCAGATTCAGAGGTTGAAGAAGGACTGCTGATGCTGTTGGATTCTGACCTCCCTGCACTCAAAGTGGATTTTCTGGAGCTACAGAACTCGAAATGGCGCGCTTCCAATTGCGTTGGAAAGTAGACATCCAGGGCTTTCCAGAAATATATAATAGTCCATACTTTGGCTAATAATAGACGACGTAAAGTAGCGTTCAACGCCAGCTTTCTGCCCAATTCTGGCGTCCAGCGCCAGAAAAGGAGCCAAAACCAGAGTTGAACGCCCAAACTGGCACAAAAGCTTGCGTTCAACTCCAAGAAAGACCTCTACACGTGTAACACTCAAAGCTCAGCCCAAGCACACACCAAGTGGGCCCCAGAAGTGGATTTATGCATCAATTACTTACTCATGTAAACCCTAGTAGCTAGTTTATTATAAATAGGACCTCTTACTATTGTATTAGAGGCGTCTTTTTGACCATCTTTGGACGTCTGGTTCTTAGATCAGGGGGGCTGGCCACACGGCCATGCCTGGACCTTCACTTATGTATTTTCATACGGTAGAGTTTCTACACTCCATAGATTAAGGTGTGGAGCTCTGCTGTTCCTCAAAGATTAATGCAAAGTACTACTGTTTTCTATTCAATTCTTCTTATTTCGCTTCTAAGATATCCATTCGCACCCAAGAACGTGATGAAGGTGATGATTATGTGTGACGCTCATCATCCTTCTCCCTTATGAACGCGTGCCTGACAAACACTTCTGTTCTACATGAATCTTCCTAACTGAGATTTGCAAGGTGACCATAGCTTGCTTCATACCAACAATCTCCGTGGGATTCGACCCTTACTCACGTAAGGTATTACTTGGACGACCCAGTGCACTTGCTGGTCAGTTACACGGAGTTGTGAACCATGGTCTTGGCATCATGTTTTTGGCGCCATTACCAAGGAAAGAAAGAGCAATGAATTTTACATAATTAAAGTGTGATCACGATTCCGCGTACCAAGTTTTTGGCGCCGTTTCCGGGGATTGTTCGAGTATGGACAACTGACGGTTCATCCTGTTGCTCAGATTAGGTAATTTTCTTTTTATTTTCTTTTCAAAAATCTTTCAAAAATCTTTTAAAAATTTTTCTTTTGTTTTCGAAAAAAAATTTTATTCAAAATTTTTAAGAATGAATTCTAGTGTTTCATGAAGCATGTAAAGCCTGGCTGGCTGAAAAGCCATGTCTAAATTTATTTGGACTGAGGCTTGCAATTTGTTATCAAGAGCAATATACTCTAGTGTTAAATGCTGAAGCTTGGCTGGCCATTGGCCATGTCTAGTGTTTTGGACTGGAGCTTTCATTGAAAGCTTGGCTGGCTAGTGAGCCATGTCTAATTCCTGGACTGAAGCTTTAGACTAAGAATGCAAGATTCCTGGAATTCATATTAAAAATTTTTGGAATCTTTATTTTTATTTTTCACAAAAATTTTCGAAAATAAAAATCCAAAAAAATTAGAAAATCATAAAAATCAAAAATATTTTTGTGTTTCTTGTTTGAGTCATGAGTCATGTTATAAGTTTGGTGTCAATTGTATGTGCATCTTGCATTTTTCGAAAATTTCATGCATTCATAGTGTTCTTCATGATCTTCAAGTTGTTCTTGGTAAGTCTTCTTGTTTGATCTTGATGCTTTTTTTGTTTTGTGTCTTTTATTGTTTTTCATATGCATTCTTGAATTCTTAGTGTCTAAGCATTAAAGAATTCTAAGTTTGGTGTCTTGCATGTTTTCTTTGCATTAAAAGTTTTTCAAAATTGTGTCTATAATGTTCATCTTGGCATTCATAGTGTTCTTGGTGTTCATCTTGACATTCATAGCATTCTTGCATGCATCACATGTTTTGATCTAAAAATTTCATGCATTGCATCTTTTTAGTATTTTTCTCTCTCATCATAAAAATTCAAAAATCAAAAAAA
>NC_029785.2:37516117-37517174 GCF_000816755.2 Arachis ipaensis | reverse complement strand
GTGTTCTTGGTGTTCATCTTGACATTCAAAGTGTTCTTGCACGCATTAGTTGTTTTGATTCATAATTTTCATGTTTTGTGTCATTTTTTAGTATTTTTCTCTCTCATCATAAAAATTCAAAAATCAAAAAAATATCTTTCCCTTTTTCTCTCATCAAATTCGAAAATTTGGATTGACTTTTTTAAAAATTTTTTAAAATCAAATTGTTTCTCATGAGTCAAATCAAATTTTCAATTTGAAAATCTTATCTTTTTCAAAATCTTTTTCAAAAATCAAATCTTTTTCAAAATTTATTAGTTATTTTCGAAAATTCCAAAAATATTTTTCAAAAATCTTTTTCTTATTTTTATACCAAATTTTCGAAAATAACAATAACAATTAATGTTTTGATTCAAAAAAAATTTTCAAGTTTGTTACTTGCTTGTTAAGAAAGATTCAAACTTTGAGTTCTAGAATCATATCTTGTGATTTCTTGTGAATCAAGTCATTAATTGTGATTTTAAAAATCAAATCTTTTTCAAAACTAATTTCTATTATATCTTTTCAAAAATATCTTCTTATCTTATCTTTTTCAAAATATAATTTCAAAATATCTTTTCTAACTTCCTAACTTCTCACCTTTTCAAAATTTGTTTCAACTAACTAACAAACTTTTTTGTTTGTTTCTTATCTTTTTCAAAACTACCTAACTAACTCTCTCTCTCTAATTTTCGAAAATATCTCCCTCTTTTTCAAAATTTCTTTTTAATTAACTAATTATTCTTATTTTTTATTTTTTATTTTAAAAAAAAATTTCGAAAAATACTAACCTTTTTCAAAAACTATTTTCGAAAATCACTAACCCTTTTTCAAAAAAATTATTTTTGAAAATTCTCCCTCTCCCATCTTATTCTATTTATTTATTCATCTACTAACATCTCATCTCACATCTCAACCCTCCTCACAGTTGTGTTTCTTCTATTATATTACATTCTTTGTCTCCCCCTCTTCTTCTACTCACACAAGGATCCCTATACTGTGGTATAAAGGATCTCTATTATTATTATTATTTTTTTTT
>NC_029785.2:37513358-37516098 GCF_000816755.2 Arachis ipaensis | reverse complement strand
ATCTAAGGCCACTGTGAGTTTCATGAATGAAACAAGGTCCTCCATTAGAAATTTGGAGGCACAAGTGGGCTAGCTGAGTAAGAAGATCACTGAAATCCCTCCCAGTACTCTCCCAAGCAATACAGAAGAAAATCCAAAGAGAGAGTGCAAGGCCATTGATATTACCAAAATGGCCGAACCCAAAGAGGGAGAGGAGGACGTGAATCCTAGTGAGGAAGACCTCCTGGGACGTCCAGTGATCAATAAGGAGTTTCCCTCTGAGGAACCAAAGGACTCTGAGGCTCATCTAGAGACCATAGAGATTCCATTGAACCTCCTTATGCCCTTCATGAGCTCTGATGAGTATTCCTCTTCTGAAGAGAATGAGGATGTTACTGAAGAGCAAACTGCCAAGTTTCTTGGTGCAATCATGAAACTGAATGCCAAATTATTTAGCATTGATACTTGGGAAGTTGAACCTCCCTTGTTTATCAATGAACTAAGTGATCTGGATCAACTGACATTGCCTCAGAAGAGACAGGATCCAGGAAAGTTCATAATACCCTGTACCATAGGCACCATGATCTTTAAGGCTCTGTGTGACCTTGGTTCAGGAATAAACCTCATGCCCCTCTCTGTAATAGAGAAACTGGGAATCTATGGGGTGCAAGCTGCTAAAATCTCATTAGAGATGGCAGACAGTTCAAGAAAACAGGCTTATGGACAAGTAGAGGACGTGTTAGTAAAGGTTGAAGGCCTTTACATCCCTGTTGATTTCATAGTCCTGGATACTGGAAAGGAAGAGGATGAATCCATCATCCTAGGAAGACCTTTCCTGGCCACAGCAAGAGCTGTGATTGATGTTGACAGAGGTGAACTAATCCTTCAATGGAATGAGGACTCCCTTGTGTTTAAAACTCAAGGATCTCCCTCTGCAGCCATGGAGAGGAAGCAGAAAAAGCTTCTCTCAAATCAGAGTCAACCAGAGCCCCCACAGTCAAACTCTAAGTTTGGTGTTGGGAGGCCACAACCAAACTCTAAGTTTGGTGTTGAACTCCCATTTCCAAACTCTAAGTTTGGTGTTGGAGAGTTTCAACAATGCTCTGGACGGAATCAAAAACAGCAGAAGAAAAATCACACCCTGGAGGAGCATCTGTCTGGCGTTCAGCGCCAGAACAGAGCATGGTGCTGGCACTGAACACCCAAAATGGGCAGCTTCTGGGCGCTGAACGCCAGAACAGGCATGGTTCTGGCGTTCAACGCCAGAAATGGCACACAAATGGGCGTTGAACGCCCAAAATGGCCACCAACCTGGCGCTGAACGCCCAGAGTTGTGTACAAAGGCATTTTTACATGCCTAATGGGTGCAGGGATGTAAATCCTTGAACACCTCAGGATCTGTAGACCCCACAGAATCCACTCAGGATCTGTGGACCCCACAGGATCCCCACCTACCTCCACTCACTTCTTCTCACCACTCTCTTTCACATAACCCCATAAGCACTCTTCCCCAAAAACCCTTCATCAATCACCTCAATCTCTCTTTCCCATCACCTCCTCACCACTCACATCCACCCACTCTTCCCCATAAACCCCACCTACCTTCAAAATTCAAAACCAATTTCCCACCCAAACCCACCCATATGGCCGAAACCTTTCCCCCCCTCCCTTCCCTATATAAAGACCTCCATTCTTCATCAAATTCACACAACACATCCCTCCACAATCCTCTTGGCTGAAACCACATCTCCCTCTCCCTCTCCATATTTCTTCTTCTTTTTCTTCTATTCTTTTGTTTATTGCTCGAGGGCGAGCAATATTCTAAGTTTGGTGTGGTAAAAGCATAAGCTTTTTGTTTTTCCATTACCATTGATGGCACTTAAGACCGGAGAATCCTCTAGAAAGGGGAAGGGAAAGATAAAAGCTTCCACCTCTGAGTCATGGGAGATGGAAAGGTTCATCTCCAAAGCCCATCAAGACCACTTCTATGATGTTGTGGCCAAGAAGAAGGTGATCCCCGAGGTCCCTTTCAAACTCAAAAGAAATGAGTATCTGGAGATCCGACATGAAATTCAAAGAAAAGGTTGGGAAGTTCTAACAAATCCCATCCAACAAGTCGGCATCCTAATGGTTCAAGAGTTCTATGCCAATACAAGCCCATCACTAAGAAGAAGATGAAGCAAGCAAGAGAGCCCATTCATGGAGCTCAAGAGGCGTATGAAGCTCATCACCATGAGATCCCGGAGATGCCTCAAATGCACTTTCCTCCACAAAACTATTGGGAGCAAATCAACACCTCCCTAGGAGAATTGAGTTCCAATATGGGACAACTAAGGGTGGAACATCAAGAGCACTCCATCATGCTTCATGAAATTAGAGAAGATCAAAAAGCAATGAGGGAGGAGCAACAAAGACAAGGAAGAGACATAGAAGAGCTCAAGGACATCATTGGTTCCTCAAGAAGGAAACGCCACCATCACTAAGGTGGATTCATTCATTGTTCTTGTTTCTTCTATTTTTCGTTTTCTATGTTATGTGCTTATCTATATTTGTGCCTTCATTACATGATCATTAGTAGTAGTAACTATGTATTAAAGTTATGAATGTCCTATGAATCCACCACCTCTCTTAAATGAAGATTGTTTTAATTCAAAAGAACAAGAAGTACATGAATTTCGAATTTATCCTTGAACTTAGTTTAATTATATTGATGTGGTGACAATGCTTCTTGTTTTCTGAATGTATGCTTGAACAGTGCATA
>NC_029785.2:37501166-37510680 GCF_000816755.2 Arachis ipaensis | reverse complement strand
AAAAATCATAAAAATGATTCTTGAAGCAAGAAAAAGCAGCAAAGAACAAAGCTTGCAGAAAAAAAAAAGGCGAAAAAAATAGAAAGAAAAAGCAAGCAGAAAAAGCCAAAAGCTCTTAAAACCAAGAGGCAAGAGCAAAAAGCCAATAACCCTTAAAACCAAAAGGCAAAGGTAAATAAAAAGGATCCCAAGGCTTTGAGCATCAGTGGATAGGAGGGCCTAAAGGAATAAAATCCTGGTCTAAGCGGCTAAACCAAGCTGTCTCTAATCATGTGCTTGTGGCGTGTAGGTATCAAGTGAAAACTTTTGGATTCTGACCTCCCTGCACTCAAAGTGGATTTTCTGGAGCTACAAAACTCGAAATGGCGCGCTTCCAATTGCGTTGGAAAGTAGACATCCAGGGCTTTCCAGCAATATATAATAGTCCATACTTTGGCCAAGAATAGACGACGTAAAGTGGCGTTCAACGCCAGCTTTCTGCCCAATTCTGGCGTCCAGCGCCAGAAAAGGAGCCAAAACCAGAGTTGAACGCCCAAACTGGCACAAAAGCTGGCGTTCAACTCCAAGAAAGACCTCTACACGTGTAACACTCAAAGCTCAGCCCAAGCACACACCAAGTGGGCCCCGGAAGTGGATTTATGCATCAATTACTTACTCATGTAAACCCTAGTAGCTAGTTTATTATAAATAGGACATTTTACTATTGTATTTGACATCCTGGATTGTATTTTGATCCTGTGATCACGTTTTGGGGGCTGGCTATTCGGCCATGCCTGGACCTTTCACTTATGTATTTTCAACAGTAGAGTTTCTACACTCCATAGATTAAGGTGTGGAGCTCTGCTGTTCCTTAAAGATTAATGCAAAGTACTACTGTTTTCTATTCAATTCTTCTTATTTCGCTTCTAAGATATTCATTCGCACTTCAATCTGAATGTGATGAACGTGACAATCATAATCATTCCCTATGAACGCGTTCCTGACAACCACTTCCGTTCTACATTCGAATTGAATGAGTATCTCTTAGATATCTTAATCGGAATCTTCGTGGCGTAAGCTAGAATGATGGCGGCATTCAAGAGAATCCGGAAGGTCTAAACCTTGTCTGTGGTATTCCGAGTAGGATTCAATGAATGAATGACTATGACGAGCTCCAAAGTCGCGATTGCTGGGCGTTAGTGACAGACGCAAAAGGATAGTAAATCCTATTCCAGCATGATCGAGAACCGACAGATGAATAGCCGTGCCGTGACAGGGTGCGTTGACCATTTTCACTGAGAGGATAAGATGAAGCCATTGACAAGGGTGATGCCTCCAGATGATTAGCCGTGCCGTGACAGGGCATTGGATCCTTTTCCCGAGAGATGACCGAAAGTAGCCGTTGACAATGGTGATATATCACATAAAGCCAGCCATGGAAAGGAGTGAGACTGACTGGATGAAGATAGCAGAAAAGCAGAGGTTCAGAGGAACGAAAAGCATCTCCATTCGCTTATCTGAAATTCCTACCAATGATTTACATAAGTACCTCTATCCCTATTCTATTAATTATTATTCGAAAACACCATTATCAATTTATATCTGCCTAATTGAGATTTGCAAGGTGACCATAGCTTGCTTCATACCAACAATCTCCGTGGGATTCGACCCTTACTCACGTAATGTATTACTTGGACGACCCAGTGCACTTGCTGGTCAGTTACACGGAGTTGTGAACCATGGTCTTGGCATCATGTTTTTGGCGCCATTACCAAGGAAAGAAAGAGCAATGAATTTTACATAATTAAAGTGTGATCACGATTCCGCGTACCATGAAACTAGCCTAAGATGCCTTGGCATCACGTGTGAAGGTAGACTGATATGTGAATTGAAAACTGATGAACTGTTGAGTTTGGAATTGAAATGTGAATTGACAGTAGTTGTGATGAGTCGAGGACTTGGAAATGGAAATGTTGATGTGATAGTAGTTGAGATGAGTCGAGGACTCGAACATGCAATGATGAATCATTATTGTATTGAAAATGTTTTATGAAAAACCACTGAACTACTGTTTTAAATTGAGATTATGAGACGCTATGCGCCTGGCAGGGACGGCGGTTGGATCCCGCTTGTCGAGGTAGCGGCGGCGGCGTAAGGGCGGTGGTTCGTCCCGCTTGCATTGAGATGTGAGGTTTGAGGCAAGAGTATCCCGCTCGCATCCATTCGGATCAATAGAGTGTGCAGGTACAAAACCCCGGACAGTGATCCGAGCACTATATCTCGGGGGTTCCCAATGATGATTCCGAAGGGCGACATCTCCATGGAGATGTGTCGGGTTGGCAGTTGAACCAACAATGTAATATCACAGGCAATAGGGCAGGCATTCATCATGTGCATTTCCTATCTGTTTGTATGCTTTGCCGACTTGTAATTATATGCCTATTTGCTTACTTGAACTACTTGCCTTATATGCCTCTACTTGTGTTTTACTTGCATTGTAATTAATTGTGATTTCTACTGGGATTGAGGAGGTTCGGAAGGCGGTGGCGATGGGATTTCATGGAAGATAGGTTGGTGAAGGCTGTGGGACAGCGGTGTTTGGTTAGAATAGAAATCCCATAAGATAGAGTACCCTGTTTACTTATGTTAAGATTTATATATTATGCTTTATTGTTTTAGTATGCCTAAGATGAATCTTGTGATGGATATGAAGTCTAGGATTGCCTTTGGCGTCCTGGGGTCCTATATCCTACATCACTGGGAACTATTACCATACTGAGAACTTTCGGTTCTCATACCATATTTCTGTTGTATTTTTCAGATGCAGATCGCAACCTACCTCGGTGAGTTGCTTGGATGGTGACAGAAGCGGAGGATCTTGTTACTCTTGAAGTCTTTTTTATTTATTTTCTTATACATCTCTCACTTTTGTATTTTGTTTTTGCCTAGAGGCTTGTATTGAGAGAGCAAAACTGTATAAGATGATTTTACTGTCTGGTTCTGTTATCTGTGTATATGGCTAGCCGGCTTAAACTTCGCGAGCCGTGGCTAGATTATTACGATATTATACTATATCTATATCTTGTGCTTTAAGTTAGTTGCTCCATATGTACGTTTTGCACTTTTAAATCCTGTTTTTGAGCTATATCCTTCATCGGGCATCTAGATTATATTATTTTCTTCTATATATTATATGTATGAGTTTAGAACTGTCGTAACCTTTGATTAACCTTTGCTTTACGATGCGAGGTAAAGCTTAGGCTAATTAGGGTGTTACAATTTGCATTCATGCATCAAGTATTTGCTGATTTTTAGATGACTAGCAAATCCCAAAAAACATGATTAAAGGAGGATTGAGTGATTAATCCCTAATCACTGAGCGACTAGAGTGTATACACATCTAGTGAGGGTTTCGATTGCTCAATTCTATTGTTCTTTCCATTAAGTGTGGGGAAATTGATGAGTCCATATTTGATGATAAATTTTGGACTGATTTGAGTGGATTTCATCATATAAACCATATTTATGCACCTAAATATCATGCTTTTGTGTTTTCTCTCTAAATTGTGCCTAATTGTGAAAACATGCTATTTTGTGTTTAATTTGATCAATTTTATTCCACTTTCATTTCATTCGATGCCTTGATGATTTTTTATGAGTGATTTCAAGTGTAAGAGGTTGGAATAGCTTAATAAGAGTAGAAAAGAAACATGCAATTGGGAGAAAACATGAAGAAAACAAAGGAGAAGCACACACCTGTGCGTACGCACAAGTACCAGCGCGTGACTTCATTAAAAAGTCATGTGGCTTGCGATTTTGAGGGCTCTTTGGCCCATTTCTGATGGCTTTGAAGCTTATAAGGAAGGGCAAGCAACCACACATGATACCATACTTCATACAACACAATATACAACACACTTAGGGTAGTTTCAGGGTAGTTTAGCTTAGGTTTTCTCTCAATTTTGCTTAGGGTTTAGTTAAGGTTTATCTACAATTTTGCAATTTTCCAATTTTGATCTTGGATTCTAGCTATTCCCATTGTAAGTATTTCCTTAATTCTCTCTTTTATTACACTAATTGTTCTAAACTTTCTTATATTTTAATGTACTTTGTCAATATATACATAGTTTTGCAAATTTGAGTTTGAAGTTAATGAATTTGATGTTTGATGCTATTATATGTTTGTTTGTGTTGCCTTTGTTGATTATGATAATTTGTGGTTTATAGTTTTCATTATTTTCTCAATTTTGCCATGTTTTATGATTATGCCCACCGTGTGTTTGATGAAATGCCAATTTTGATTATGAGGTAGATTTTCACCCCTCGGCTTGGGGAAATGAGTATATGGATTACTAGAGTCATAATGTGTAATTGTCCTTGTTTCCACTAACGCTAGCTTCTTACTAAGGTAAGTAGTAAGTTATTTAGGATTTGTAGATTAATAACAATTATGCTCACTTGACTTACTCTTCGATGTTAAGGGTTGACTAGGTGAGATTAATCCAACATAATTATCATAGTTGTGGTTATGGCAAGAAAGGGATTTCATAACTCATCCCAAGTCAAGGTTCCATTTATGTTTCGAACCACTTTTCAATCATTCTAAAGCAATACTTGTTTATATTACATATATAGTTCTTTAATTCCTTTATTAGTTTATTAATTGCATTTTGTCTTGTTCTTTTATTTCTTTAATTGTTCATTTCTTTATTGAGAACACCCCTTGACTCTCACAGCCAAAATTGTACGCTCTTAAACATTAGTTCCCAGGGAAGACGACCTGAGGTTTAATTACTCTCAGTTATTTTAAATTTGAATTTTAAACTTTGATTGATGGGATTTAATTGCCAGTTTGGACTATGCTATCAACGAAACACTTAATTTCAATTGAAAAATTCTAAACCGGCGCAAATCTCATCATATCAGTGTGCATCGCACACTTGCTGAAAAGCTCCAAACTCTATTTCTTCATGAATTCTCTACTTTTACATGCTTTTTCTTCATTTTTTCAATCCAATATTTGCCTTACAAGCCTAAAATCACTCAACAAACACATCAAGGCATCAAATGGAATTAAAGTAAATAAAATTTAGCAATTAAGGGCCTAAAAAGCATGTTTTCACCTTTAACCACAATTTAGGGAGAATTTACAAAATCATGCTATTCCATTGAATAAATACAAGGAAAGTTGATGAAATCCACCCAATTAGAGCAAATAAATACCATGTTATGTGGATTTATCAAACATATAATCATATCATCTTTGGATCTTTAGTGTTTTCTGTGGTTATAAACTTGGTTTTGAACTTAAATCCTCTAATTAGATTAAGTGACCAAGGAATTGGCGGTTAATTGAGTTAGAGGAGGATTAAATTACCAAGGAATTAGAATCTAATCACTTAAAGTTGCTATGAATTAAATCCATGCATAATTAAAGTGGTTAATAAGAATTGTTAATCCGAAAAAGTAAATATCTCTAAAACCTTAATTTTTTTCTCATATAATTCTTACAACCAATTTACCGTTTGCTCTCTTAATTTCTCTTATTACTGTTTAATGCAAATTGAACCCAAAATACTCTTTTGTGCTTATCTAACTAAGTAAATCATTCAATTATTATTGCTTGGTCCATCAATCCTCTTGGGATTGGCACTCACTCACCTGAGGTATTACTTGGTATGACCCGGTGCACTTGCTGATTTGTTTGTGATTTTCTAAATCCGCACCACCCTTGACCCAGCCAACCTCAATGCCAGATACAGCCTCTCCTATGTGGGACTGGGCATTGGCACCACTATCAGGATCACCACCGGGAAGTGCATGTCGGCATGGGTGGTGGAGAGACTGAAAGAGTCCACAGTCACACGTACCCACTGCTAGCAGAACCAAGAAGGAACCTTGCGACCAACCCTCGAACGGCTCTAACTCTTCCACAAGAAACACGGAAGTCCGTTGATCATAATGAGTAACATGCATCTTCGGGATGCCTTCTCTGTTCTTTTCAATGGCTGCCATCAGCCTCTGGGAGAAACAATTTCCAGCCGCCAGTTGTGACTGCGCCTCCTTGCCCTTCGTCATGAACAACTTCTACAACCTCTCATACGTGATGTGCACAATGGCAGAAATCAGCAAGTACTGTGTACCCTTGAGAATTGCATTGATGCACTCCAAAAGATTTGTTGTTGATGAGCGGATAATTTATACGCTTTTTGGCATTGTTTTTAGTATGTTTTTAGTATATTTTAATTAATTTTTATTATATTTTTATTAGTTTTTAAATAAAAATCACTCTTTTGGACTTTACTATGATTTTGTGTATTTTTCTGTGATTTCAGGTATTTTCTGGCTGAAATTGAGGGACCTGAGCAAAAATCTGATTCAGAGGCTGAAAAAGGACTGCAGATGCTGTTGGACGCTGACCTTCCTATATTCGAAGTGGATTTTCTGGAGCTACAGAAGCCCAATTGGCGCGCTCTTAATTACGTTGGAAAGTAGACATTCTGGGCTTTCCAACAATATATAATAGTTCATACTTTGCCTGAGATTTGATGGCCCAAACAGGCGTTCTAAGTCAGCTCAAGAATTCTGGCGTTTAACGCCGGAACTGGCACAAAAGCTGGAGTTAAACGCCCAAACTAGCACAAAAGCTGGTGTATAACTCCAAGAAAAGTCTCTACACATGGAAGCTTCAATGATCAGCCCAAGCACACACCAAGTGGACTCGGAAGAAGATTTCTGCATTAATTACTGATTTCTGTAAACCCTAGGCTACTAGTTCTCTATAAATAGGACCTTATACTATTGTATTTTCATCTTTTGATCATCTTGGAATCATGTTTTGATGATTAAACCCTCTTTGGGAGGCTGGCCATTCGGCCATGCCTAGACCTTTTGTTCTTACGTATTTTCAATGGTGGAGTTTCTACACAACATAGATTAAGGTGTGGAGCTCTACTGTTCTTCATGAATTAATACAAAGTACTATTGTTTTTCTATTCAACTCAAGTCTATTTCTTATTCAAGATATTCATTTGCACCCAAGAACATGATGAATGTGATGATTATGTGACACTCATCACCATTCTCACCTATGAACGCGTGACTGATAACCACTTCCGTTCTACATGCAAACAAGCTTGAATGTATATCTCTTGGGTTTCTAATCTAAGATTGGAACCTTCGTGGTATAGGCTAGAATTATTGGCGGTCATTCTTGAGATCCAGAACGTCTAAACCTTATCTGTGGTATTCTGAGTAGGATCTGGGAAGGGATGACTGTGACGAGCTTCAAACTCGTGATTGTTGGGCGTGTGACAGACGCAAAAAGATCAATGGATCCTATTCCAACATGATCGAGAACCGACAGATGATTAGTCGTGCGGTGACAGTGCATTTGGAACGTTTTCACTGAGAGGACGGGAAGTAGCCATTGACAACGGTGATGCCCAACATAAAGCTTGCCATGGAAAGGAGTATGAATGATTGGAAGAAGGCAATAGGAAAGCAGAGGTTCAGGAGGAACAAAGCATCTTCATACGCTTATTTGAAATTCCAACCAAAGAATTACATAAGTATCTCTATCTTTTTTTATGTTTTATTTATCTTTTAATTATCAAATCTCCATCACTATCTGAATTCGCCAGATTGAGATTTACAAGGTGACCATAGCTTGCTTCAAGCCGACAGTCTCCGTGGGATCGACCCTTACTCACGTAAGGTTTATTACTTGGACGACCCAGTGCACTTGCTGGTTAGTTGTGCGGAATTGTGACAAAGTGTGATTCATGTTTGAAAGCTCCAAGTCCTTTGGCACCATTGTTGATGATCACAATTTCGTGCACCAAGTTTTTGGCGCCGTTGCCGGGGATTGTTCGAGTTTGGACAACTGACAGTTCATCTTGTTGCTTAGATTAGGTACTTTTCTTTTTATTTTTCAGAATGAATCTCTATACTGTGACATAGAGGATTCCCTACTTTCTTGTTCTCTTCTCTTTCATATGAGCAGGAACAAAGATAAAGGCATACTTGTTCAAGCTGATCCTGAACCTAAAAGGACCTTGAAGAGAAAGCTAAGAGAAGCTAAAGCATAATTCTCTCTAGAGGGCCTAACAGAGCTTTTCAAGGAAGAAGAAACCATGGCAGCCGAAAACAACAATGCCAACAATGCAAGGAATGTGCTCGGTGACTTTACTGCACCTACTCCCGACTTCTATGGGAGAAGCATCTCAATCCCTGCCATTAGAGCAAATAACTTTGAGCTTAAGCCTCAATTAGTTTCTCTAATGCAACAGAATTGCAAGTTTCATGGACTTCCATTGGAAGATTCTCATTAGTTCTTAGCTGAATTCTTGCAAATCTGTGACACTGTCAAGACCAATGGGGTTGACGCTGAAGTCTACAGACTTATGCTTTTTCCTTTTGCTGTAAGAGACAGAGCTAAGACATGGTTGGATTCACAACCTAAAGAAAGCCTGAACTCTTGGGAAAAGCTAGTCAATGCCTTCTTGGCAAAGTTTTTTCCACCTCAAAAATTGAGCAAGCTTAGAGTGGAAGTCCAAACCTTCAGACAAAAGGAAGGAGAATCCCTCTATAAAGCTTAGGAAAGATACAAGCAATTGATCAGAAGATGTCCTTCTGACATGCTTTCTGAATGGAGTATCATAGGTATATTCTATGATGGTCTTTCTGAACTATCCAAGATGTCATTGGATAGCTGGTGCGCAGAAATTGTGATTACACTTTAATTATGTAAAATTCATTGCTCTTTCTTTCCCTGGTAATAGCGCCAAACACATGATGCCAATACCATGGTTCACAACTTCGTACAACTAACCAGCAAGTGCACTGGGTCGTCCAAGTAATACCTTACGTGAGTAAGGGTCGAATCCCACGGAGATTGTTGGTATGAAGCAAGCTATGGTCACCTTGCAAATCTCAGTCAGGTAGGGTTAAATGTGATTGGATTAGATAATTGGAAGATAAATAATAAAGGATAGAAATACTTATGTAATTCATTGGTGAGAATTTCAGATAAGCGAATAGAGATGCTTTCGTTCCTCTGAACCTCTGCTTTCCTGCTATCTTCATCCAATCAGTCTTACTCCTTTCCATGGCTGGCTTTATGTGATACATCACCATTGTCAATGGCTACTTTCGGTCTTCTCTCGGGAAAATGATCCAAATGCCCTGTCACAGCACGGCTAATCGTCTGGAGGCATCACCTTTGTCAATGGTTTCATCTTATCCTCTCAGTGAAAATGGTCAACGCACCCTGTCACGGCACGGCTATTCATCTGTCGATTCTCGATCCTGCTGGAATAGGATTTACTATCCTTTTGCGTCTGTCACTATGCCCAGCAATCGCGAGTTTGGAGCTCGTCACAGTCATTCATTCATTGAATCCTACTCGGAATACCACAGACAAGGTTTAGACTTTCCAGATTCTCTTGAATGCCGCCATCATTCTAGCTACGCCACGAAGATTCTGGTTAGGAGATCTAAGAGATACTCATTCAGTCGAAGGTAAAACGGAAGT
>NC_029785.2:37498854-37501069 GCF_000816755.2 Arachis ipaensis | reverse complement strand
GTTGAACTCCAGTTTTGGATCCTTTTCTGGCGCTGGACGCCAGAATTGGGCAGAGAGCTGGCGTTGAACGCCAGTTTGCATCGTCTATTCTTAGCCAAAGTATGGACAATTATATATTGCTGGAAAGCCCTGGATGTCTACTTTCCAAAGCAATTGGAAGTGCGCCATTTCGAGCGCTGTAGCTCCAGAAAATCCACTTTGAGTGCAGGGAGGTCAGAATCCAACAACATCAACACTCCTTCTTCAACCTCTGAATCTGATTTTTGCTCAAGTCCCTCAATTTCAGCCAGAAAATACCTGAAATCACAAAAAAACACACAAACTCATAGTAAAGTCTAGAAATGTGAATTTAACATAAAAACTAATGAAAACATCCCTAAAAGTAACTAGATTCTACTAAAAACATACTAAAAATAATGCCAAAAAGCATATAAATTATCCGCTCATCACAACACCAAACTTAAATTGTTGCTTGTCCCCAAGCAACTGAAAATCAAATAGGATAAAAAGAAGAGAATATACTATAAATTTCAAACTATCAATGAAATATAGCTCCAATTAAATGAGCGGGACTTATAGCTTTTTGCCTCTTGAATAGTTTTGGCATCTCACTTTATCCATTGAGGTTCAGAATGATTGGCATCTATAGAAACTCAGAGTTCATATAGTGTTATTGATTCTCCTAGTTCAGTATGATGATTCTTGAACACAGCTTCTTTATGAGTCTTGGCCGTGGCCCTAAGCACTTTGTTTTCCAGTATTACCACCGGATACATAAATGCCACAGACACATAATTGGGTGAACCTTTTCAGATTGTGACTCAGCTTTGCTAAAGTCCCCAATTAGAGGTGTCCAGGGTTTTTAAGCACACTCTTTTTTTTTTTGCTTTGGACCTTGACTTTAACCGCTCAGTCTCAAGTTTTCACTTGACACCTACACGCCATAAGCACATGGTTAGGGACAGCTTGGTTTAGCCGCTTAGACCAGGATTTTATTCCTGTAGGCCCTCCTATCCACTGATGCTCAAAGCCTTGGGATCCTTTTTATTACCCTTGCCTTTTGGTTTTAAGGGTTACTGGCTTTTTGCTCTTGTCTCTTGGTTTTAAGAGCTTTTGGCTTTTTCTGCTTGCTTTTGCTCTTTTTTTTTTCGCCTATTTTTTTTCTTTTTTTTTTCTGCAAGCTTTGTTCTTTGTTGCTTTTTCTTGCTTCAAGAATCATTTTTATGATTTTTCAGATTATCAAATAACATGTCTCCTAGTCATCATTCTTTCAAGAGCCAACATATTTAACATTCTTAAACAACAACTTCAAAAGACATATGCACTGTTCAAGCATACATTCAGAAAACAAGAAGCATTGTCACCACATCAATATAATTAAGCTAAGTTCAAGGATAAATTTGAAACTCATGTACTTCTTGTTCTTTTGAATTAAAACATTTTTCATTTAAGAGAGGTGATGGATTCATAGGACATTCATATCTTTAAGACATAGTTACTAACTACTAATGATTATGTAATGAAGACACGAATATAGATAAGCACATAACATAGAAACGAAAAACAGAAGAAATAAGAACAAGGAATGAATCCACCTTAGTGATGGTGGCGTTTCCTTCTTGAGGAACCAATGATGTCCTTGAGCTCTTCTATGTCTCTTCCTTGTCTTTGTTGCTCCTCCCTCATTGCTTTTTGATCTTCTCTTATTTCATGAAGCATGATGGAGTGCTCTTGATGTTCCACCCTTAGTTGTCCCATGTTGGAACTTAATTCTCCTAGGGAGGTGTTGATTTGCTCCCAATAGTTCTGTGGAGGAAAGTGCATCCCTTGAGGTATCTCAGGGGTTTCTTGATGATGAGCTTCTTCATGTGCCTGTTGAGGTCCATGAATGTGCTCTCTTGTTTGCTCCATCCTTTTCTTAGTGATGGGCTTGTGAGATGAATCTTTCCATCTCCCATGGCTCAGAGGTGGAAGCAATTGTCTTGCCTTTCCTCTTTCTTGAGGTTTCTCTGGCCTTAGGTGCCATTAATGGTTATGGAAGCTATGCTTTTACCACACCAAACTTAGAATGTTGCTTGCCCTCGAGCAAAAAAAGAAAGAATAGATGAAGAAGAAGAAGAAAATATGGAGGAGAGGGGGAGATGTGTGTATGGATGTGAGTGGTGAATGGAAAACAGAAGGGATGACCATGAATGGAGAGAGGGAGGGTGAGGTG
>NC_029785.2:37498511-37498846 GCF_000816755.2 Arachis ipaensis | reverse complement strand
AGTTTGGATATGGGAGTTCAACACCAAACTTAGAGTTTGGTTGTGGCCTCCCAACACCAAACTTAGAGTCTGACTGTGGGGTCTTTGGTTGACTCTGCTTTGAGAGAAGCTTTTTATGCTTCCTCTCCATGGATGCAGAGAGAGATCCTTGAGTTGTAAACACAAGGTTGTCCTTATTTAATTGAAGGATCAATTATCCTCTGTCCACATCAATCACAGCTCTTGTTGTGGCTAGGAAAGGTCTTCCTAGGATGATGGATTCATCCTCTTCCTTTCCAGTATCTAAGACTATGAAATCAGCAGGGATGTAAAGGCCTTCAACCTTTACTAACACG
>NC_029785.2:37493550-37498501 GCF_000816755.2 Arachis ipaensis | reverse complement strand
TTTGGATGATTTCTCCATGATGAGTTATAGGTGTTTCCATAAGGTTCACCTAAGTAATTCACCTCTGCTATTGCAGGGTTCTCAGGATCATAAGCTTCTTCTGCATAAGAAGCCTCTTAAGTACTGTTGGATGCAGCTTGCATTCCATTCAGACTCTGAGAAATCATATTGGCTTGCTGAGTCAATATTTTGTTCTGGGCCAATATGGCATTCAGAGTATCAATTTCAAGAACTCCCTTCTTCATAGGCGTCCCATTACTCACAGGATTTCTCTCAGAAGTGTACATGAACTGGTTATTAGCAACCATGTCAATGAGTTCTTGAGCTTCTGCAGGCGTTTTCTTTAGGTGAATGGATCCACCTGCAGAAGTATCCAATGACATCTTAGCTAATTCAGATAAACCATCATAGAATATATCCAGGATGGTCCATTCTGAAATCATGTCAGAAGGACACTTTTTAGTCAACTGTTTGTATCTTTCCCAAGCTTCATAGAGGGATTCACCATCTTTTTGTTTGAAGGTTTGGACATCCACTCTAAGCTTGCTTAGCTTTTGAGCAGGAAAGAACTTGGCTAAGAAAGCCGTGACCAGCTTATCCCAAGAGTTCAGGCTGTCTCTGGGTTGAGAGTCCAACCAGATTCTAGCTCTGTCTCTTACAGCAAAAGGGAAAAGCATGAGCCTGTAGACTTCAGGATCTACTCCATTAGTCTTAACAGTATCACAGATCTGCAAGAATTCAGTTAAGAACTGAAAAGGATCTTCAGATGGAAGTCCATGAAACTTGCAGTTCTACTGCATCAGAGAAACTAGCTGAGGTTTCAGCTCAAAATTGTTTGCTCCAATGGTAGGAATGGAGATGCTTCTTCCATGTAAATTGAAATTAGGTGCAGTAAAGTCATCAAGCATTCTCCTTGCATTATTATTATTTTTGGCTGCCATCTCCTCTTCCTGTTCGAAAATTTCTGACAGGTGCTTGCTGGATAGTTGTAATTTAGCTTCTCTTAGTTTTCTCTTCAGAGTCCTTTCAGGTTCTGGATCTGCTTCAACAAGGATGTTCTTGTCCTTGCTCCTGCTCATATGACAAAGAAGAGGGCATAGAAAGATAATAATAATAGGGATCCTTTTTTACCCAAGTATAGAGGTTCCCTTTAGGTGAGTGGAAGAAAAGGAGAAGAAAAGAGAGAGAGAGGGAATTTTTGAAAATTGTTTTTGAAAAATGGTTAGTGATTTTCGAAAATAATTTTTGAAAAAGGTTAGTGATTTTTTTCGAAAATTAAAATAAAAATTTAAAATAATTAGTTAATTAAAAAGAATTTTTGAAAAAGAGGGAAGATATTTTCAAAAATTAGAGAGAGAGAGTTAGTTAGGTGGTTTTGAAAAAGATAGGAAACAAACAAAAAGTTAGTTAGTTAGTTGAAACAAATTTTGAAAATCAATTTTAAAAAGATAAGAAGATAAGAAGTTAGAAAAGATATTTTGAAATCAAATTTTGAAAAAGATAAGATAAAGAGATATTTTGAAATCAAATTTTTGAAAAAGATAGAAAGATATGATTGAAATTAGTTTTTGAAAAAGATTTGATTTTTAAAATCACAATTAATGACTTGATTCACAAGAAATCACAAGATATGATTCTAGAACTCAAAGTTTGAATCTTTCTTAACAAGCAAGTAACAAACTTGAAATTTTTGAACCAAAACATTAATTGTTGTTGTTATTTTCGAAAATTTGATACAAAAATAAGAAAAAAATTTTTGAAAAATATTTTTAAAATTTTCAAAAATAACTAAGAAAAATTAAAAAGATTTGATTTTTAAAAAAGATTTTGAAAAAGATAAGATTTTTAAATTGAAAATTTGATTTGACTCATAAAAACAACTAGATTTTAAAAATTTTTGAAAAAGTCAAATCTAATTTTCGAAATTTTAAGAGAGAAAAAGGGAAAGATATTTTTTTTTCTTTTTGAATTTTTATGATGAGAGAGAAAAACAAGAAAAATGATGCAATGCATGAGAATTTTAGATAAAAACATGTGATGCATGCAAGAATGCTATGAATGTCAAGATGAACACCAAGAACACTATGAAGATCATGATGAACACCAAGAACATATTTTTGAAAAATTTTTAATGCAAAGAAAATATGCAAGACACCAAACTTAGAATTCTTCAATGCTTAGACACTAAGAATTCAAGAATGCATATGAAAAAACAAGAAAAGACACAAAACATGCAAATGCAAAGATCAAACAAGAAGACTTACCAAGAACAACTTGAAGATCATGAAGAACACTATGAATGCATGAAAATTTTCGAAAAATGCAAGATGCACATGCAATTGACACCACCAAACTTATAACATGACTCAAGACTCAAACAAGAAACACAAAATATTTTTGATTTTTATGATTTTATGATTTTTTTTGTATTTTCTTTTAATTTTTTCGAAAATATTTGGGAAAAAGGAAGTAATGAATTCATATTCCTCAATCAAAATCCTGGGAATTGGACATGGCTTAATAGCCAGCCAAGCTAAAACATGTTATATGAAACACTAGAATTCATTCTTAAAAATGTTGAAGAAAAATATTTTTTTGAAAACACATTTTTTTTTCGAAAACATATGAGAAATTTTTGAAAGATTTTTGAAAAATTTTCTTTTGAAAATAAAATAAAAAGAAAATTACCTAATCTGAGCAACAAGATGAACCGTCAGTTGTCCAAACTCGAACAATCCCCGACAACGGCGCCAAAAACTTGGTGCGCAGAAATTGTGATTACACTTTAATTATGTAAAATTCATTGCTCTTTCTTTCCCTGGTAATGGCGCCAAACACATGATGCCAATACCATGGTTCACAACTTCGCACAACTAACCAGCAAGTACACTGGGTCGTCCAAGTAATATCTTACGTGAGTAAGGGTCGAATCCCACGGAGATTGTTGGTATGAAGCAAGCTATGGTCACCTTGCAAATCTCAGTCAGGTAGGGTTAAATGTGATTGGATTAGATAATTAAAAACGTGATCACAGGATCAATAATACAATCCCGGATGTCTAATACAATAGTAAAAGGTCCTATTTATAATAAACTAGTCACTAGGGTTTACAGAAATAAGTAATTGATGCATAAATCCACTTCCGGGGCCCACTTGGTGTGTGCTTTGGCTGAGCTTGAGTGTTGCACATGTAGAGGTCCTTCTTGGAGTTGAACGCCAGCATTTGTGCCAGTTTGGGCGTTCAACTCTGGTTTTGGATCCTTTTCTGGCGCTGGACGCCAGAATTGGGCAGAGAGCTGGCGTTGAACGCCAGTTTGCGTCATCTATTCTTGGCCAAAGTATGGATTATTATATATTGCTGGAAAGCCCTGGATGTCTACTTTCCAACGCAATTGGAAGTGCGCCATTTCGAGTTCTGTAGCTCCAGAAAATCCACTTTGAGTGCAGGTAGGTCAGAATCCAACAGCATCAACAGTCCTTCTTCAACCTCTGAATCTGATTTTTGCTCAAATCCCTCAATTTCAGCCAGAAAACACCTGAAATCACAGAAAAACACACAAACTCATAGTAAAGTCCAGAAATGTGAATTTAACATAAAAACTAATGAAAACATCCCTAAAAGTAACTAGATTCTACTAAAAACATACTAAAAACAATGCCAAAAAGCGTATAAATTATCCGCTCATCAATAGCTCTGCTGGAGGATCTCTTCATCTGAAGAAGATGCCTGCAGAAGCTCAGGAACTCATTGAAATGGTTGCAAATAACCAATTTATGTACACTTCTGAAAGGAATCCTGTGAATAATGGAACAACTCAGAAGAAAGGATTTCTTGAGATTGATACTCTGAATGCCATATTGGCTCAGAATAAAATATTGACCCAACAAGTCAATATGATTTCTCAGAGTCTGTCTGGAATGCAAGCAGCAACAGGCAGTACTAAGGAAGTTTCCTCTGAAGAAGAAGCTTTTGATCCTGAGAACCCAGCAATGGAAGAGGTGAATTATATGGGAGAATCCTATGGAAACACCTTTAATCCTTCATGGAGAAATCATCTAAATCTCTCATGGAAGGATCAATAGAGACCTCAACAAGATTTCAACAACAATAATGGTGGAAGAAATAGGTTTAGCAATAGCAAGCCTTTTCCATCATCTTCTCAGCAACAGACAGAGAATTCTAAGCAAAGCCACTCTAACTTAGCAACCATTGTCTCTGATCTAATCAAAACCACTCAAAGTTTCATGACTGAAACAAGGTCCTCCATTAGAAATTTGGAGGCACAAGTGGGTCAGCTGAGTAAGAAAATTACTAAACTCCCTCCTAGTACTCTTCCAAGCAATACAAAAAAGAATCCAAAGAGAGAGTGCAAGGCCATAAACACGTCTCACATGGCCGAACCTGAAGAGGAGGAAGAGGCAGTGATCTCCACTGAGGAAGACCTCAATAGACGTCCACTGACCTCCATGGAGTTCCCTGATGAGAAACCATGGGAATCTGAAGCTCACACAGAGACCATAGAGATTCCATTGAATTTACTTCTACCATTCATGAGCTCTGATAAGTATTCTTCCTCTGAAGAAGATGAAGATGTTACTGAAGAGCAAGTTGCTAAGTACCTTGGAGCAATCATAAAGTTAAATACCAAGTTGTTTGGTAATGAGACTTGGGAGGATGAACCTCCATTGCTCATCAAAGAACTGGATGACTTGACTAGGTAGAGATTACCTCTGAAGAGACAAGATCCTGGAAAATTCTCAATACCTTGTGCCATAGGCACCATGACCTTTGAGAAGGCTCTGTGTGACCTAGGGTCAAGCATAAACCTCATGCCTCTCTCTGTAATGGAGAAGCTAGGGATCATTGAGGTACAAGCTGTAAGAATCTCACTGGAGATGGCAGACAATTCAAAGAAACAGGCTTATGGACTTGTAGAGGATGTCTTGGTAA
>NC_029785.2:37488541-37491271 GCF_000816755.2 Arachis ipaensis | reverse complement strand
ACTAGGATTGATATAGCTCATTTGACTTTCCTTTACTACTAGTTAGAGGATGATTTAATGAGATTAATCCTTGCCAATTCTCATATTGTGGTTAGTGATTAGGATAGAGATCTTTGACCACCAACCCTTGCCAAGACCTTTTTAGCCATTAGTTTACTTTCTTACCATTTATCTTTCATGCTTCATATCAAAACCCCAAATATAACTCACAACCGATAACAAGACACTCCATTATAATTCCTAGGGAGAACGACCCGAGGTTTGAATACTTCGGTTTGTAAATTTTAGGGGTTTGTTTTAGTGACAAACAACTTTTTGTAAGAAAGGATTAGTGATTGGTTTAGAAACTATACTTGCAACGAGATTTCATTTGTGAAATTCTAAACCGTCAAAAATCCAATTCATCAAAATGGCGCCGTTCCCGGGGATTTGCAATGGTGTTATGTTATTGGTTATTGTACATATGTGAATAGTGTGAATATCTCGCTTTTTGCTTTATTTGCTAGTTGTAGAATTTTGCTTCTTTTGTTTTCTATTAGCTTTTGTTTTTATTTTATCTTTTCACCATGAATTCTCATTTTGGCTATGAGTGTGATTACAACTATGTTGTAGGTGATGAGGACTATAATGGAGATGTGTATCAAGGATGGGACAATCAAAGGTGGGAGGAGCCATATGCTTATGATCAATCCTCTTGGCAACAACCCCCACCAATGCACTATGAGGAAGAGCCATTCTTTGATGCATATCAATCAAATGGCTATGGTGGATCTCCTTGTGATTTCCAAGAACCACCACTATATGCCTATGAGTCATATCCTCAACATGACCCTCAACCACACTCACAAGCTTATTTTCAACAAACACCTCCATATGACCATGATCCTTACCCACCATACCAACCCCCTTTTGAACCATATGAGCCATACATGGAACCACAATTCCAAGATTACTACTCCTAAGAACCACTTCAATACACACCACCACCTCACCAAGAAGAACCACCTTCCTATAATGAACCCTTTCTCCAAGACAATGAACCTTCTTATCCACTCCAACCTCTAATGGATGGAACCCTTGGTGTTCTTCTTCAAGGACATGAGGAGATGACAAGGGATGTGCAACAATTCATGACCGCCTTGGATGCGATGGTAAACCGGTTAGCATCCCAACTTTTGGACACTCAAGGAACTCCCATGGCTCAAGAAGAGCATAGCATGAAGGAGAGATTGGAAACTCCGGTGGAAAAGGAGGAAGGCTACTTTGTGTTAGAACAATTGGGGGAACCTATGACCATTGAAGAAGAGGAAGAAGTGGTTGAAGACTTAGGAGATGCGGAACTTCCATGGGAAGCTAAAATCAAAGAAAATCCCTCCAAGAAGAGTAAATTTGATGTTGAGGAGGAATGTGCACAACCTCCAAGGCATATTCTATATGAAGACTTGGAGAGAATGAAGCAAGAATTGAGTTCCCTTGGTGATGAAGATCATGCATCCAATCTTCTTGATGAAGAATCCTTTGAATTTGAAGAACCCTCTCCCAATGAATTTAAAAGTGATGTGGAGGTAGATTTCTCTCAACCTCCCATTTATGACTTGAGTGATGAAGACGAGCTAGATGAAATTGATGAACAAAGGATTGAGAATGAAGAAGTTTATGAAGAGGTAGAGATTGACAAGGAAGAACACAAGGGAGTGAAGCTCGCTAGCACATTGGAGATACCTCTCCCCAAGCCACCACCATCCATTCTCTCATTCAAGTGGGTAAATTCCTTATGCTCAAGCTTTATTATTCCCCTTGAATATGGTTTGCTTAAGACGGATGGTCAACTAAGACATATTTGTGGCTTTAAGAGTAAAAAGGAGATGGTTAGTGGTTGGAAGCATCCTTCTAGGTTCATTATGGTCACATGTCCAAAGCTTGATAGCAAAGGTTGGTGTATAACTAGAGTACATGGGTCTAGAAGGATGTTTAGTCACTTTGTTGAGAATTCACCTTGCTCACCACCCACATGGATTAATGATAATCAACTTGGAGATGGGTGTGAAAACAAAATATGGGATCCGGGAACACATGAGGATCAACATTGGGAGCCCATGGTTTGTGAAGAACTCCATCAAGGCTTGAAGATATTAAAATTGAAGAATGGAGCTTATTGGAGATTCAAGCATTGGTGGATGTTCAAGGATAGCTTCAAGCACAAGCCACCTTGAGAGGAGCTCCCCATAAGTCCAACTTAAGGACAATAAACAAAAGTGCTAGGTGGGAGACACCCCACCATGGTAAAATCCTTTCATTTTCTCTTTTGTATATATTGGTAGAATTAGTTTAATTTCATGTTTTGTTTAGTTAGTTGAGTATGTTTGGTAGTTTAAGTATGTTGAATAAGGTTTTGTGGTGTTTTGGTAGGTGTTTGGAGGTTTGGAATGCTTGGATTGGTGCAAAAACATAGAAAAAATTTTTTGAAAAACAGAGCACCATCCACGCGTACGCGTACATGGCGCGTACGCGCACTTACAGCATTTTCGACCATCCACGCGCACGCGCCATGCGTGCGTACACGTGGATTGAGAAGTTCCAACCTCCATACATTTTCCAGAGAGTTGTGCCTGCGCCGCGCCAACGTTGTGCCTTTGGCACAAACCTATTTGCGCGCTCGCGCACATGACGCGTACGCGTCACTCTCGAAATAAGCCATCCGCGCGCGCGCGGCATGCGCGCGTACGCGCA
>NC_029785.2:37484829-37488456 GCF_000816755.2 Arachis ipaensis | reverse complement strand
CCCAGTCTGGCACCATTCTGGGCGTTTAACGCCAGAAATGGGCACCAGACTGGCGTTTAATGCCAGGAATGGGCAAGAAGCTGGCGTTAAACGCCAGAAATGGGCAGCAGCCTGGCGTTTAACGTCAGGATTGGCAGCAAGGGGCGTTTTGCACGCCACATGGTGCAGGGATGAGAAATTCTTGACACCTCAGGATCTGTGGACCCCACAGGATCCCCACCTACCCCACCTATCTCTCTCTCTCTTCTTCACCCATTCACCAATCACCTCAATACCTCTTCCCCAAAAACCCCTCACCTATCAAATCCCACCATTCTTTTCACCACTCACATCCATCCTTCATAAAACCCCACCTACCTCACCATTCAAATTCAAACCACTTTTCTACCCAAACCCACCCATAATAGCCAAACCATACCCCCCTCTCCACTCCTATATAAATCCATCTTTACTCTTTCATTTTCACACAACATACACACTAACTATCCCCTTTGGCCGAAACACTAAGCCCCCTCCATCTCCTCTATTTCTTCTTCTTCTACTCTCTTCTTTCTTTTTTTGCTCGAGGACGAGCAACCTTCTAAGTTTGGTGTGGTAAAAGCTAAAGCTTTTTTGTTTTTCTATAACCATTAATGGCACCAAAGGCTGGAGAAACCTCTAGAAAGAGGAAAGGGAAGGCAAAAGCTTCCACCTCTGAGTCATGGAAGATGGAGAGATTCCTCTCAAGGGTGCATCAAGACCACTTCTATGAAGTTGTGGCCAAGAAGAAGGTGATCCCCGCAAGCCCGTGGCTAGGGGATGGTTGGAGTTCATCCAACGCTCAATCATTCCTACTAGCAACCGATCTGAAGTTACTATAGACCGGGCTATCATGATTCATAGCATCATGATTAGAGAGGAAGTAGAAGTTCATGAGGTTATATCCCAAGAACTCTACAAGGTGGCGGACAAGTCCTCTACTGTGGCAAGGTTAGCCTTCCCTCATCTCATTTGTCACCTCTGCAATTCAGCCTGAATTATCATAGAGGAAGACATCCTCATTGATGAGGACAAGCCCATCACTAAGAAAAGGATGGAGCAAATAAGAGATCCCACTCATGGACAAGAGCATGAGGAAACTCTTCATCATGAAATCCCTGAGATGCCTCAAGGGATGCATTTTCCTCCACAAAACTATTGGGAACAAATCAACACCTCCCTAGGAGAATTAAGTTCCAACATGGGACAACTAAGGGTGGAGCACCAAGAGCATTCCATCCTCCTCCATGAAATTAGAGAAGAACAAAGAACCATGAGAGAGGAGCAACAAAGGCAAGGAAGAGACATTAAGGAGCTCAAGCACTCCATAAGATCTTCAAGAGGAAGAACAAGCCGCCGTCACTAAGGTGGACCCATTCTTTAATTTCCTTGTTCTTTATTTTTTGTTTTTCGAAAATTGTGCTTTATGTTTATTTATGTTTGTGTCTTTATTACATGATCACTAGTGTCTAAGTGTCTATGCCTTAAAGCTATGAAAATGAATCCATCACCTTTCTTAAATGAAAAATGTTTTTAATTGAAAAAGAAAAAGAAGTGCATGAATTTCAAATTTTAAAACAGTTTAATTATTTTGATGTGGTGGCAATACTATTATTTTTCTGAATGAATGTTTGAACAGTGCATATTTTTGAATTTGATTGTTTATGAATGTTAAAATTGTTGGCTCTTGAAAGAATGATGGGAAAAGGAGAAATGTTATCTGATGATCTGAAAAATCATAAAATTGATTCTTGAAGCAAGAAAAAGTAGTGAAAAGCTTGCAGAAAAACAAAAGGCGAAAAAAAAGAGAAAAGAAAAAGAAAGAAAAAGAAAAGCAAGCAAAAAAAGCCAATACCCCTTTAAAACAAAAGGCAAGGGTGATAAAAAGGATCCAAGGCTTTAAGCATCAGTGGATAGGAGGGCCCACAGGAATAAAATCCTGACCTAAGTGGCTAAACCAAGCTGTCCCTAACCATGTGCTTGTGGTGTGAAGGTGTCAAGTGAAAACTTGAGACTGAGCGGTTAAAGTCGTGGTCCAAAAGCAAAAAGAGTGTGCTTAAGAGCTCTGGACACCTCTAATTGGGGACTCTAGCAAAGCTGAGTCACAATATGAAAAGGTTCACCCAGTTATGTGTCTGTGGCATTTATGTATCCGGTGGTAATACTAGAAAACAAAATAATTAGGGTCACGGCCAAGACTCATAAAGTAGCTATGTTCAAGAATCAACATACTTAACTAGGAGAATCAATAACACTATCTGGATTCTGAGTTCCTATAGAAGCCAATCATTCTGAACTTCAAAGGATAAAGTGAGATGCCAAAACTGTTCAGAGGCAAAAAGCTAAAAGCCCCGCTCATCTAATTAATACTGATCGTCATAGATATTTTTGGAATTCATTGTATATTCTCTTCTTTTTATCCTATTTGATTTTCAGTTGCTTGGGGACAAGCAACAATTTAAGTTTGGTGTTGTGATGAGCGGATAATTTATACGCTTTTTGGCATTATTTTTAGTATGTTTTTAGTATATTTTAATTAGTTTTTATTATATTTTTATTAGTTTTTAAATAAAAATCACTCTTTTGGACTTTACTATGAGTTTGTGTGTTTTTCTGTGATTTTAGGTATTTTCTGGCTGAAATTGAGGGACCTGAGCAAAAATCTGATTCAGAGGCTGAAAAAGGACTGCAGATGCTGTTGGACTCTGACCTCCCTGCATTCGAAGTGAATTTTATGGAGCTACAGAAGCCCAATTGGCGTACTCTCAATTGTTTTAGAAAGTAGACATCCTGGGCTTTCCAAAAATATATAATAGTCCATACTTTGCTCGAGATTTGATGGCCCAAACAGGCGTTCCAAGTCAGCTCAAGAATTCTGGCGTTTAACGCCGGAACTGGCACAAAAACTGGAGTTAAACGCCCAAACTGGCACAAAAGCTGGCGTTTAACTCCAAGAAAAATCTCTACACATGGAAGCTTCAATGCTCAGCCCAAGCACACACCAAGTGGGTCTGGAAGAAGATTTCTGCATTAATTACTGATTTCTGTAAACCCTAGGCTACTAGTTCTCTATAAATAGGACCTTATACTATTGTATTTTCATCTTTTGATCATCTTGGAATCATGTTTTGATGATTAAACCCTCTTTGGGAGGCTGGCCATTTGGCCATGCCTAGACCTTTTATTCTTACGTATTTTCAACGGTGGAGTTTCTACACACCATAGATTAAGGTGTGGAGCTCTGCTGTTCTTCATGAATTAATACAAAGTACTATTGTTTTTCTATTCAACTCAAGTCTATTTCTTCTTCAAGATATTCATTCGCACCCAAGAACATGATGAATGTGATGATTATGTGACACTCATCACCATTCTCACCTATGAACGCGTGACTGACAACCCCTTCCGTTCTACATGCAAACAAGCTTGAATGTGTATCTCTTGGGTTTCTAATCTAAGATTGGAACCTTCGTGGTATAGGCTAGAATTATTGGCGGTCATTCTTGAGATCTAGAATGTCTAAACCTTGTCTGTGGTATTCCGAGTAGGATCTAGGAAGGGATGACTGTGACGAGCTTCAAACTCGCGAGTGTTGGGCGTGTGACAGAC
>NC_029785.2:37453973-37484348 GCF_000816755.2 Arachis ipaensis | reverse complement strand
CATGCGGTGACAGCGCATTTGGAACATTTTCACTGAGAGGACGGGAAGTAGCCATTGACAACGGTGATGCCCAACATAAAGCTTGCCATGGAAAGAAGTATGAATGATTGGAAGAAAGCAATAGGAAAGCAGAGGTTCAGGAGGAACAAAGCATCTTCATATGCTTATCTGAAATTCCAACCAAAGAATTACATAAGTATCTCTATCTTTATTTTATGTTTTATTTATCTTTTAATTATCAAATCTCCATCACTATCTGAATTCGCCAGACTGAGATTTACAAGGTGACCATAGCTTGCTTCAAGCCGACAGTCTCCGTGGGATCGACCCTTACTCATGTAAGGTTTATTACTTGGACGACCCAGTGCACTTGCTGGTTAGTTGTGCGGAATTGTGACAAAATGTGATTCATGTTTGAAAGCTCCAAGTCCTCTGGCGCCATTGTTGATGATCACAATTTCGTGCACCAGTTGTCATATGTCCAAACCGCCAACCGCTGTCGTAGTGTTGCGGCCATATTTCTTTGTTAAAACGAGCAGCCCAGTCCGCCATCTCTCGCGACAAACCTCTCAAGGCATCCATGTACCACTCATACTTAGCCTTGCTTAGACTATAAGCGGCATTTATAAGGTATCGCTTGCCCTTGGCTGATTTGAAACGAGACATGAAGTTTGCTGCCATGTGTCTAATACAATAAGCATGGAATGCCCTTGGAGGTTGCTAACCACTATCATCGGCCCTGAGTGTATCCTTGATTGCCTGTGATCTATCAGAGATAATCAACAGGCCTTGTTGTGGGGTGACATGTAGTCTCAAATTAGTAAGAAAGAACGACCATGACTCCGTACTCTTGGACTCCACAATTGCAAAAGCAATAGGAAAGATATTGCTATTGCCGTCTTGTGCCACTACAATAAACAACATCCCACCGTATCTGCCATACAAATGTGTGCCATCGACAAAAACAAATGGCTTGCAATGCTTGAAAGACTCAATACATGATTGGAAAGCCCAAAACACTTTATCGAACATGCTACTGTCGTGGACCAGAAGGTGCCCATCATAGTAAGGTACGACCCTGAGCTCACAAATAGTTCTAGGACAACAACTCTGCAGTGCCTGCAGCAGTTTCAGCACCTTGTTGTATGACTCCTTCTAATCCCCATATATCTACGTAATTTCCTTTTGCTTCACCATCCAGACATTTCTGTAGGAAGGTTTGAAGTGATAGCTCTGCCGGACTGCACCTTGCAGGACAGAGATGCTGATGAATGGGTTGGACTGTATCAACGGCAGGATGACGTTGCAGATGATGCTGCTATCCAACTGTCGATGGTCTTGGGACATGGTGGGTGCTAGAGAAGTATCGCTCCACCAACCCTTCAGACCTCCCTAATGAAATAAAACATCCGTGGTTGGAAACTACTCAACATATAGCAATCATAAATGAGTAAGTACGCCTCAATTAAACTTGAACTCACCAGTATCCGATTTCTGTCGGAGGACAATACGGAGACTCCATGGACTTCCATTTGCAGCTTGATGGCAATGCACATGGTAATTTAATCGGTCTGATTCGACCACTCGGTACTCAACACTTCTGCAAATACTGAAGTTCTTCACACCCTGCATTACTGTATCTCTGTATAACCCAAAACTCAACCCCACCATCTAGGTTATAATCATCTTCCCCGGTGTTGGAAATAGGAGATTTCTCATGCATGACGTCCAGATCCAATGTATGATAGTGACTGGGTATATCTGATAGCGCTGGAATCGGGTGGCGCAGGGGGGAGGCAAAACATAGCACACCATTGTCTTGGCCGGCGTCTCCAGTACAAACTCCTCCTCATCATCATCTTCTGAAGAATCACTATCGTTGCTATCCACAACGTACTCTTCATCGGAGTCTTCCTTACCCACCTCCATGTCTTTCACTGGTATGGCAACATGAATCGGTGGTGGTGCGAGAGGTGGGTCATCCTACACAAATGTTGAGTGTACAGAACCACCACCACCAACATCACCAACCTCGGCGGAAAGCTCCATCATTTATTCCGTCATGATTCTCCCATGGATGTCGAACATGAGTCGCACATGCTCGTCGCCAAAGAGCCAAAATAGTTGAACCCAGAAAACTCCATTACCCAATGATGTTAGCAACCTATACCCCACCCTTCCGATCTCTCTTCTCCCTGTGCCACCAAGGTTGCTCAATATCAAACTTTTCAACTCGGTTAACGAACTTACGCGCTGAGTGTGCAATAGTAACGGATTCTCACACTCAAATATCACTTCATTGTTGCTGTTTCTCATACGACAATTGGGGTACACATAGACAACTACTTATCCGCTATTACTGGACATTTTTGTCCAGTTTTTGTAAGAAAAAGGGGAGAGAAGAAGATATGAAATGTATGTGGAGAATGCCAAGGGTTGCACATCCTTTTATAGCAGTTAGAAATTTGTCGTTTCCAGAAGCATCCACCTCCATGTCCTCGATAACAGCATTACTTCCAAATCCAACAACGTTCACCACATTCTCAAGACCAAGTTCCACAACTACCCCAAGGGCACGCCTTTCTCCACTTTCTGGCAAGTAATATAGATTGTTGGACATTAGGACATCATGAGAAGATTTTTCTTCGACATCATATGCAAATTCTCATTTGGAATGGACTCCAAGTACTTCATTCCTTCTCTCCCAGAGTCCAAGCTAACAGACAGCTTCGACCTCATATCCAAGCTATTAGTACAATGAGCAATGTCGTTGTCGCCGTCGCCGCTCATATGAAAAATGAAGCGATTACTAAACATTGGTTCAGAAAAGAAGTTGAAGGAAGTAATCAGAGTGGTGGACAATGTGGCCATGGAGATGATAGGACAGAGGAGGAGGGAGATGGTGACGACGACGATGGGTCTTAACAAATCGGACTTGCTGTCTAGATTCATGGAATCCATTGAAGACGACAAGTACTTGAGAGACATAATCATTAGTTTCTTGAGTATGAATTGGTTGAAAACAAGTTGATGATTTTTTTTTCTTGTGAACATTGAAGTTGTAGAATGTGCATTGTGTAGCTTGAGGTTACCGTACTGTTAGAATTATGCGAGACATGACGGAAATTGGGGGAGAACAGTATTGTTTCTAAACAGAGGGATCAAGGACTATTTTGTCCCCCGTTAGAATTGTTAGGGACCATTTTGTCCTCTGTTAAAGGTGATGGAACAAAATACCTAAGTGACTGAAGAAGTTAATTGTTAGGAACCAATCGAGTAACTGATTTTAGTTGTGGACTAAAATGTCTGATTCAAAATTTTTTGGGGACCAAAATGGATAAAAACATAATTACGATGATAAAAGTATTTGTTCTCGATTTGACTATTTTGTATTGAACACATTTTAAAAATATATAAAAAAATATCATTTTAATCATTTTTTTAGTAAAATATTTTTTTATGGTGTTGTTGGAAAGACTTTTATTTCTTGAAAGTTTTATCCATCAAATTAAACATTAAGCTAGTTAAGCTAAAAAATTTAAAACAAAAAGACTAAAGTTCGTCCCTCTTATTTTCTGTCGTTTTTTTAGTGATATTGTGATTCTTGAAGAAAAAAAATTTAATTCAATCTTTGTTTTTTATCTTCATGAGATGACAACAATTTTTTTGTCAGTAACATTGAATGAAAGTCGTCAACGTATCACGTTAACATATTGAGTTAGACATTAAATACTAATATGGAATATATGAGAACCGATTTATTGCTAAATCTAAATTGATTATGGCTTATTTGAATTTATTCATTCAAACAAAATATGTCGTTTTAATGTTAAATTGATCAGATGCGTATTTGTCAAATATTTATTTGTCTAAAAAAATTTATACAATTTTATTTTATTGTTATAATAATTATTAAAAAATCGTATTGTGATTCGGAAAAAAATGACAAAAATCGGGTAATTATTTCCCTCGAACAAGAATATTAAACATCTACTAGTTAAGTTAAGGAAAGCACTAAATTTAAATTGGAATCTACCCAATTTTTTTGGTACATTAATTAATAAAAATCTAACAAAAATTGCGACAACTCATCAAAATACGTTATGAATTAAAAGTGAAGTTTGCAACGAGGGTAAACGAAAAGTGAGTATGTAGGGTGGGTGATAGGAACATGCTAGCTTAGCATAACAATTAACAAACAACTATTACCATAGCCATAACCCGTAATCGTAAGTCCTAACCATAATCAATTGCCAATTACCATTCTCTACTTTTGTTTTGTTATGCTCATTATCGGTCCCTCCCTCAATCAAAAACCCTAGCTCCCTCGCTCGCCTCTTTCTTCTTCTTCTTCTTCTTGTTCTTCTTCTCTCCAAGAGAACCCAAAATATACAAATATCAACTCTTTTTTGGTGGCGATTGAGTTTCATTTCAACACGAATAATCGTTATGATTGGATGACATTTTAGGGCGGCGATTGCAGGAAAAAAAAGGGGGGACATTTTGAAGAAAAAAATTGAAAATTGAGTTTGTTATAGGGATTTAGGGTTTGTTAGGGATGTATAGAGAGCGAGGGCTAGTTGGGGCCTCCAAATCGGAGGATCGGAAGCGAATCAACGACGTCCTCGATAAGCAGCTGGAGCGATCCTCACCGTCCACTTCGAGGGTTGGTGGCATCAATGGCGGCAGCAAAGACAGGTCTTCCCTTCTATCATCCTCCTCCAAGGACCCTCGCTCTACATCTATCTCCAAGAACTCAAACATCTCAGGTTCTTACCCTCTTTCTTTTAAATCTTTTTCTTTTTTTCGTAATCTGTATATGCTTTCTGTTTATTCTTTGTTAACATAGGATCTGATCTGTGTTGGTGAAAATGCAGTATTTTCGAATATACATGTTATGTTGACAAAATTTGGAACCTTTTTGGGTTTGTTAAAATGGGTGACATGACACAAAAGATTGGAGCTTTATCGGTTTGCTATATTGGGAGGCATTGCAATAATAACAATTGTTGTTGGTTCAAGTGGTTACTTGTGTCAAACTATGTCATCGAATGTTTATTGTGAATAGCGGACGTTAGCGTTGAGGGGGAAGCTTTAGCAAGTTTACTCGGTGAATAAAAAGAGGATGATGCATTTCTGTGTTTGCTTTAGTAATTGTTGTTCCGTCTCGGCCTTCTCAAGTTCCAAATGCTTGATGAGTGTTTTGCATCTTATCATGATTTTCTAATGGTTTGCAGTAGTTTTATTTAATGAAAGACATAGAGGCCTTGAGCATTTGATTCATCTAACCTGGCACTTTAGTTTTAGGAGAATAGATACATGTTCTTTATGGCATGACAACCTTGGTCGTCGGGTTATATTTACTAGCTGGTGCTGGTGAATATTTGTTTAGCAGCTTCGTAGGCATCTTCAATGAAGAGTTTGATAGATTTTGCTCTGGACTTGAGAAGTTAATGCAGGATGTAGTGCTAGTTATTGTGATTATGTTAGGTATCTAAGGAAAGTGGGAAACCACACCTTAAAAGCTAGCTGTTAAGGGGAAAGAACCACTCTCCTTATATACAACATCAAGCATCCCATACTATTCGATGTGGGACTTTGAGCACCCATAATACCCAAGTCCCTAACAGATTACTTCATGCAGCTGCAATGAAAAGCTTCAGCTTTTAATGTTTATTATAATGTACTTACAAACCAGTAAGGATTTTTAGATATCAATTCACATAAATGGAAAGCTAGGAAGGAGATACATTGATTCGATGCATTCCCATCACCTTATATGCTCCATGATTTTTCTGTCACCTATATTTTTCTGTTTTCTTGTAGCATGGTATGTAGTTGTTTCTATTTTATTATGTTGATACTATTCAAATGAGGATAAAATCATTTCCCAAAACTGGTGAGTATCTTGCATATTGGGAGGGAAAAAGGACACTTAATGCATATGTGATTGCCTTGAGTGACATTTTAATTAGTTATATGCCATGACTTGGTTAACAAGCTAACTCAATTTTGTATGGGTGCATTGGCCTCAGAGGAACCTGAAACAGACAGTGAAGAATCAGATGTTAGTGGCTCTGATGGAGATGACACCTCTTGGATCTCATGGTTCTGCAATCTCAGAGGAAATGAATTCTTTTGTGAGGTTGACGATGATTACATCCAAGATGACTTCAACCTGTGTGGGTTAAGCAGTCAAGTGCCTTACTATGATTATGCTCTTGATTTAATATTGGATGTTGAGTCCTCCCATGGTAAGGTTACATTCTTAAATTTGAACTTTTATGTGCAAGTGCATTATTCCAATGTTTGGATGTTGTATTTTTCATGACAAACCTGTTGTAATTTGATGAGTCCTTGCAACAGTGACCGCCCTTGAAACTAAATTCAAATTTCATCCTAGTATATTTATTTGTCTTTCTCGTTACTTTGCTGATCATTCTGTTGTTCATTTTAGTTTAATCAATACTATTTTGTTTTGTTGAAATTTATAGGTGACATGTTCACAGAGGAACAAAATGAGTTGATTGAATCAGCAGCGGAGATGCTTTATGGTCTGATTCATGCTCGATACGTATTGACAAGCAAAGGAATGGCTGCCATGGTAAGATTTCATTATTACTTATAACTGTTTCTGTGCTTTACAATCTGGGAGATTGGCTCTTTCATTGATTTCCAAGTATTTACAGCTTGACAAGTACAAGAACTATGATTTTGGAAGATGCCCAAGAGTTTACTGCTCTGGACAACCTTGCCTTCCAGTTGGTCAGTCAGATATTCCTAGGTCAAGTACTGTGAAGATATACTGCCCTAGATGTGAAGACCTATATTATCCTCGGTCCAAGTATCAAGGCAGTATCCTTATACCTATCATTGAACTTTCTTATTTTTTGGGTTTTAAGTGTTGCAACTATGTAACAACCTCTCCGTGAAAATTTCTCTTGCATCTCTTATTGCATCATTGTTTGTGAAGATTTGTTCTTTAGTTTTTGTTGTGGAAGTAGTATATTTGTCCGGATGCATATACTTAGTAACAGCACTGGGATGGGTTTAGTCTACATCTGTTAATGAGATATTTGTTTGGTTTCTGGAAAGCAACTGCCACTTTACCAGAATGGCCTTTGCTTTATTCAAAAATCTCTTTTCAACAATCATTTTTCCGACTGTTGTATACCTCAAGTACTTTTTTCCAAACTGTGAACTTGTTTATGTTCAACAAAATCTATTAAGATGTAGAAATCCAAGATAACTGAACACTTCCTTTGGAGATAATAAGATATTTTTGGAGGACGACCTATTCCATTTTTCTATCAACTTTGAGTTTATTGATTGTTTGTTATGCTCACAATTCTAGGTATACTTCCTTTTTGCTATTCCATGTGATTTCTGGGATTATTGTATTTCACTATGCTGTCTCTCCATGTGTTTTGGGATGGCTGTAATTTTTTGCTGTTTTGGCTTTATATTTTTTCTTTGAATTGATGTTGATCATAGTATCTTGAATTTGTCAAATTTCCTTGACTCCATTTAGACATTGATGGAGCATACTTTGGGACAACATTTCCACACCTCTTCCTCATGACGTATGGACAACTGAAGCCACAAAAACCATCACAGAGCTACGTTCCAAGAGTTTTTGGGTTCAAACTTCACAAGCCATGATGAAGCTGAAGTCAGTTTTTCATGAATGTGAGTCCTATTTAACACTTCTTTGAAGTACTCCCTTGCAACATCCAGCGGATTATGACATGGATATTCCAAATCAGTACAATCTAGATCCTCGGTTTTTTACTGTCTTAGGAGTGTGTTGTAAAGAAAATATATGCTGACTTGTGATGCAAGTGCTTAGTTTCACTTTCAGCTTCAAATTCAGATTAGCAAGTGCTTAGGTACTTGACTATACTTTTTTTTAATGGCCTATTACAAATTTGTATTCTTGCAATTATCTTCATCTTGCCTCATCTGGAACAGTTTTATTCTGTTGTAGTATTTCAACGTCAATTTGATAACACAAGGTCCATATATTCTTATCTTAAAAAGTTACAACTTCTATGATAGCTCTAAACCCGTGTTTCCAACATTAATTCAATTTTATGGAATATAAACACCCGTCGAGGTTGGTCTCAGTATGTATGATTCAGTATTTGCGAGAATTCTTTCGTTATAGGTATAGCCTTTGTATATATGCACTTATAAATTGATTCTAGGCATAGAAAAAGTATATTCCCTGCTCATATATCCAATATGTATTATTTGTTGAAATGCAAGACATGCTGCTGTTTTAGTACATGGGTGTTCACATTATACTGATGATAGTAGGGGTGAGCACGGGTAGCGGGTACCCGATTATCTGTTCGAATTCGAACCAAACCAATTAAATTGGTTCCGGAACCAATGGGTAATCGGGTCCGATCCGAATCAAACTAATGCTTCTCTCTAGTAATTGGTTCGGGTAACGGTTTCGAGGGGTGCAGAATTCGAACCAACCCGTGGACTCGATTATATATTAATTAAATAAAAAAATAAAAATTTTAAAAATGTCTTTTAATGATTGAGTTTCTCACCCAGTAACCCTATTATCCTAATACTAGCAGCAGTTTTCTCACCCTACGGAGTAAAACCAGCAGAGTTTTCTCAAACTTCACATTACCTGGAAGTGATATTGTTGTTGGATGCACTTCTTCTCCAAGTGCAGCTACTCCCACTGTATTTAATGTGTTTACATTTTAATATATTTGGTGTTTAACATGTTTGAATTATTTTGTTAGGGACTTGGGTATTATGGGTGTTCAAAGTCCCACATCGAGTAGTATGAGATGCTTGATGTTGTATATAAGGAGAGTGGTTCTTCCCCCTTAATAGCTAGCTTTTAAGGTGTGGTTTTCCACTTTCCTTAGATACTTAACATATTTCTATTGATTTTACATGTTTATTGTACTTGAAAATGTTTAAGATAAAAATTTTGTTTTTTTTTTTTAATTTTCTGTTTCATCGGGTACCTAATTATTCGAATCGGATCAATCCGTTCTTAATTGGTTTGGTTTGATTCGAGTACATACACAAAAAAAACGTAAATTCGAATCAAACCGAACCAATTATAATTCAATTGGTTCGGTTCTAATTTTACCCTAAACTCGAACCAATCCGATCCGTGCTCACCCCTAGATGATAGACAGAAATCTAATCTCAAGCAGGCTAAGTTATTTTGTATTAGTTTAAAAGATTAATAACAGAAACAAGTGTAATCGGTTGGGTCAGTCAACCAGCAGGTTGTTGGTTTACTGGTTATTGACCATTTTATACTGATTTTGAAAAAGAAAATATGGTTTTTATATCATTGTCCATTGCATGGCAGCAGCGCATTATATATGGCTGCCATCTCCTACTAGTCTTTCATTGTCCTGATCTCAACCTTGGTTGCAGCAATCGCAATCTGCTATATCAATTGGCAATTGCTTTGCGTCATCCAACTCCATGGGTTCCTTTTCTCCCTCTTTGGTTGCTGAACTTTAATCAAATCCAATCACCATTGGTTTTATTTCAAAAGTGATATAATAAACCAAGCACATCATGGTTGGAGGCTTGGTTCAAGTGCATATCATATGCCTCTTAAACAGCCACATCCAGATTCAAATCTAGCTTAAGCCAATACTGGAAAAAAAGAATCCATATAGTGTGTATAAGTGTGGAGTGTGGGTGTATTGTGTTGTAAAGACTAAAAAAAAACACAAGCAAATAATTCAACATTGACTCTTTATTTTTGGACTCCGAAAAGGAAATAAAAAAACATGGAGTAAAGTAGTAATCCGGCCCTTGTCCTTTTTTCTAAATGACAATGCACAATCTAACAAATAAAAACTCTACTTTAGCTCCTGTTCCTGATTTCAACAAGACAATGCAACCCTTTTGTTAGTACTACCATTATCTGTTGAACGAAGTTGCTGACGCGTCATGTTAAGATGTTGAGTTATGCCAACATGGAATTGAGAGGGACCAATTTGTTCCTAAACCCAAATCAGAAGAACTTTTTTGTTCCTATTTATTCAAACAAAACCATGTGGTTTTGACGTTAAATTAGTTAGGAGTTTAATTGTTAATGACTTATTTATCCTAAAAAAATTTATACGTTTTTTTTCAATAAATTAATTCTATCTATTTCTTGATACAAATTTATATAATTTCATCCATTCTTTCTTTTATATATATATATATATATATATATAAAAGAAAGAATGGATGAACTTATATAAATTTGTATCAAGAAATAGATAGAATTAAATAGACAATAAAAGAGAATAGAATAGAGATTCTTAGAATTAGGGCTGTTCTGAGGATGACTTGAAACGGATCAATTTGGGTCTAAACGTTAAGTCCAGACTCTTTTTGGAGTAGTATCCGAAGTCTTCTGGTGTCAAGATGTCGCCGTCTGAGTTCCTCATGAGGAGGTGGGAGGTGGTACTTGTAAAGGGCTCCGATACTTAAGTTAGTAAGGGTTTTAGGCAGGTTTTTAGTAGATTTGAATTTGAAAAATACCTAAGGGTGTCAGGGTATTTATAAGTGTAAATGTAGCATCAATAATCGCTTTTTGAGTAGCCACACATTTGATGGTGGATTAGTTGCTCCCTTTTGGTAGGAAGTTTGTTGAGATATCCCGTTTAGATGGATAGAAGTGATAGTATGGTTGGTATTTAAATAAGTAGAATTGAACTCACGTTCGTTATATCCAACCTCTATGAGGTCGGGTGGGTGTCGGCTTGACTAATGTCTGTAGATTTGGATTTTATTCATTTTGAGCCTAGCTAGATAATAGGTCAAGGTATGAACAGTGCCCTTACTTAAGGCCGAACTTCATTGGTTTGGGCTTAAGCATTCTCAAGTCGGTCTTGATTTCTTTCGGCCTTCATCTTATCACGTCGGGTATACCGCCTCTCTTTGAACTAGGTCGGATATTCGATGTGTTTTTGAATTTGAACGTTACGTCTTCTCATAACCGTTCGCACGTCTTTTCAGTTACTTTGATAACCGTTCCTGCCATTGAATGAAGGGTAAATGTATCGTTTTGTTCCTGTGACTATAAAAACACAATTACTTTCTCTTCTTTTTCGCTTTAACTTCTAAAAACTTGCATCATTTTTCTCGAAACCTCCTTGTTATTTGCTTAGATTAACCTTTTTCCAAGATTTTTCTATCTTGGAGATCATTTCCAGTTCGAGTTTGACATTTGAGGATTATTCATCGTTGCCATCGCAGTTTCTTCCTCCTGTTTCTTTGAGAAAGTTGGTTTTTTCTTTTTCTTTATCTATTTTTTGTCGTTGTTGGTATATGTTATTTGGTATAGCTTTATGTTGCGTTAATATTCTTGTTTTCTTTCAAATATGGGTTCTTAATATTTGTTCGTAGAAGTTTCTACCTTTTTCCATTCTTGCTTATTATCTTGGTTATCGTGAACCTTCATTATTGTTTGCAAGAATTTATAGAATCTGGTAGAAAATGTTTGTAAAATCTGAATTAGTGTCTTTGTTGTTGACTTTTGGGGATTTTATCTTGTCTCCAAATGGTGCCATTTTTGTTTTGAGTAATGGCATCATTTTGCATCATAGTAGATCAGGTTGAAGGTCTCATTCGTGAGGATGGTCCAACCACTTTTGTTTGTTGTGTTGTTGTTCCTGATTTGTAGCTCGTAATTTTGTATGGTGACAACTTTCTTTTTGTTTTGTAAGTATAAATCTTTATGTCTCGCTCAGTAGTCCTCAGCATGTCTACTAAAGTTCCTTTCGACTTAGATTGGGTAGACGTTACTGTTCTTTACGCTGTTTCCGTAGTTGATAATGAGTATATAAAGACATTTCGTAGGTAGCATAAGCTTTGTAGGGGGAGGGAAGATAAAGAGAAGTATGAGATATGGCCCATGACCTTGACGATAGGATTTTATTTTCTCGGCTTGATAAATCGAAGTGTTATTTCATTTTTATGTATGAATGCTTTTTTACTAAGTTGGGGGTGAATATTCTTTTTACTGACTTTGGGTTGGAAATCCTTCGTATTTGTAGAGTTGCCGCTTCTCAGCTTCATCCTAACTCCTCGGGTTTCATAAAAGTTTATCAGCTAGTTAGTCAGGAGCTTGATCTTCCATTGTCTTTCAAGGTTTTCTTTTACATTTTCCAGCTTACTAAACCATTTAGTTCTAAAAAATAGCATTGGATTTCTTTCCAAGCTATTGAGGGAAGGAATGTATTCTCTATTTTTGATGATTCATTCCATGATTTTAAGAACTATTTCTTTAAGGTTCAACCTTGATGCATTCACATCTTTTGTACTTTTTCTTGCTTTAATTTCTTGTTTTCTTAGGTTTAATCATAGTTCTTCTTATAATCTCATCACTTTCAAGTATCATTTTGCTACTAATGTGTTTTTTAAATATTTTTAAGAAAATATAGCTAATTATTTCTAAGTATTTCCTTCTCTTTTGTCAATGTTTTAACGCTTTTCTGACCTCACCGATTAGCTCATCCAAACATCCACTACTTACTTATTCTCACGGAGAAACCATAAGTTTTCCGTCACCTTTCGATAGTTTGTCATCTCTTCGTACTTTGTCACTTTTCAACAGTTTTCCGGCAGTTCCATCTGTGTTCTCTTTCGGTTGTTCCATCTGCGTACTCTTCTAGCAGTTCCATCTGCATTTCCTTCCGGCAGTTTTGTTTGCACTTCCTTCCAGAAGTTCTGTCTGCATTTCTTTGTGGCAGTTCCATCTGCGCTTCCTTTCGGTAGTTCCGTCTGCGCTTCCTTCCGATAGTTCTGTCTGCGCTTTCTTTAAACAGTTCCGTCTGCACCCATTCTATCATCAGTTTATGCATTTTTTTTATTTAGTTGTTTCAAATAAGTTTCAAACTCAAGTTGTCACTTGAGTTTGAGGAGAGATGCTAGAGTATAATTAGGATCAATTAGATCAATTAGCATTATTTAACATATCTGAATATTTATTATAGGATATTACATCTTTATTATTTTGATTCTCTTACACCTATAAATCTCCTTTTATATTGTATCATTCTACACAACTTGAATATACAAATATTTTCTCTACTACTCTCTCTTACCCTTTCTAATAATAATAAATGCAATTTAATTTAGTTCGAAGTTCATTATTTTATAGTCTTCTATATATATATAAAATTGTAAAAATAATCTTTTTATCACTTTGGATATTTTAACTTTTTTTCTTTTTTTTTTCTCTTTACGTGTAATTTTGTTTTGCGTTAATTTTGTTTATTTAATGATAAAATATACTCATGCTAATTCTATCATATAATAGATTATTTTTCTCCCATGTATTTTGATTTGTATAATACTTCCAGGGTCACCCAAAATTCATCTATATATATATATATATATAATTGTAAAAATAATCTTTTTATTACTTTGGATATTTTAACTCTTTTTTTTCTATTTACGTGTAATTTTATTTGACATTAACTTTGTTTATTTAATGATAAAATATACTCATGCTAATTCTATCATATAATAGATTATTTTTCTCCCATGTATTTTGATTTGTATAATACTTCCAGGGTCACCCAGTGGTCGTGAGAACGGACCAGGGAATCCGCCAGGTGCTCCAAAAACCCGACTTAGCGGGAAGAATGATGACTTGGGCCATCGAGCTATCTCAGTATGACTTGCGATATGAGCCCCGACATGCAATTAAGGCGCAAGCGATGGCAGACTTCTTGGTAGAGGTAACGGGGTACCCAACCGAGGAGGCGGGCATACGGTGGAGGCTCCATGTGGACGGGGCCTCCAACCAAACGTCCAGAGGTACCTGGATCATTTTGGAAAGCCCTGCCGGGGTCATATACGAACAATCAATCAAGTTTGAGTTCTCCGTATCGAACAACCAAGTGGAGTACGAGGCCCTCTTGGGCGGCTTGACCTTAGCTCGGGAAGTCGGGGCTACGAGGCTGGAAGTGTGCAGTGACTCACAGGTCGTTACCTCACAAGTAAATGGAAGCTACCAAGCCAGAGACTCGCTGTTGCAGAAGTACTTGGAGAAGGTCAAAGAGTTGAGCAAACAATTTGAGGAGGTCGCGGTCCAGCACGTTCCGAGGGAAAGGAACACACGGGCAGACCTCTTATCCAAGCTAGCAAGCACGAAACCGGGAGTTGGCAACCGGTCCCTCATTCAAGGCATGGTAAAAGAACCAGCAGTTGCCCTTCACCTGACAAAGATAGGCCCCTCCTGGATGGACCCCATCACTGATTTCCTAGAAAACGGCAAACTCCCTGACGACGAGAAGGAAGCTAAAGCGTTGAGAAAGGAGGCGGCCAAATATGCGATCATACAAAGTCAACTATTTAAAAAGGGACTCAGCCATCCCTTATTGAAGTGCCTGCATCCCGACCAAACGGACTACGTACTCAAAGAGGTCCACGAGGGGTGCTGTGGTCACCACATCGGGGGCAAAGCGCTAGCAAGAAAGCTCATCCGAGCTGGATATTACTGGCCATCAATGATGATGGACTCCAAAGAATTCGTAAGGAAATGCGTCAAATGCCAAGAGAATGCCAACTTCCACAAAGCGCCGGCAACCGAACTAAGCCTATTGACGTCCTCCCGACCTTTCGCACAGTGGGGAGTCGACCTACTCGGACCTTTTCCGATTGGCCCGGGACAAGTCAAATACCTCATAGTTGCTATCGACTACTACACCAAATGGATAGAGGCTGAACCACTGGCCAGTATATCCTCATCCAATTGTCGAAAGTTTATGTGGAGACAGGTGATAACTCGATTCGGCATCCCGGAAGTCGTTGTCTCTGATAACGTGACACAATTCACTAACAAGAAGTTCGCGGAGTTCTTCTCCGGTCTGGGCATAAAGCAGAGATTTTCCTCCGTAGAGCATCCCCAAACGAACGGTCAGGTTGAGGCCGCAAACAAGGTCGTCTTGCTAGGCCTCAAGAAACGGCTGGATAACAAAAAAGGTGCATGGGCCGAAGAACTCGCCTCGGTCCTCTGTCTTACCGAACAACCGAGCAGTCGTCCACAGAAGAAACCCCTTTCCGCCTGACATACGGGGTGGACGCAATGATACCCGTAGAGATCAGCGAGCCGAGCCCACGATTACTTCTGAAGGAAGTAGAGGAAGCTGTGGAAAAGGACCTAGCAGATGAGGCTAGGGAGATGGCCCATTTGTCAGAAATAGCACTAAAGCAAAGAATGGCCCTGTGCTACAACACCAAAGTGCTCATGAGAGAATTTGAACAAAATGATCTCGTCCTACGGCGCAACGATATCGGGCTGCCGACCCAAGGGGAAGGTAAACTGGCGGTAAACTGGTAAGGCCCCTACAGAGTCAAAGAGGTGATTGGCAAGGGTGCCTACAAATTGGAGAAGCTCGATGGCAAGGAAGTCCCGAGAACTTGGAATGCAGGTAACTTGAGAAGATTTTATTCCTAGCTCAAACACGCCGATTAGGCGATCTGGCGAGCTCAGTGATTTACCTTTGTTAAGTACTTATTATGGCAATGGACTTGTTTAACTATCGATTAATGTTTACTTGTCAAAATTACCTTCCCATTTACTTTTCTCCATTTACGGCAACAAGTTCCTTATAATACATGTTAAACGGGACCAGGATACGGCGCCCCAAGACCGATCACCCCGGGAGCCAACTAAGTTAAAGCCATAACAAACGGCTACAGCAATATTAAAGCAACGACTTGGCTTCGCCAAATTACCAACACAACGGTAAATAAACACGAGCGACAAGCCAATACCAACAAAACAGTAACAAAACAGAATGAAAACGCTACCAGATAAGCAGAGAAAGACGATAATCACAAGCCGACCAAGCGACTATTAAAGTATATCAAAAAGTAAGTTCCACAAGTCCTACAACAAAATCACAAACTCCATACAAAGTTACAAGAGGTCACTTCTTGGGCATGTCGACAATCTTGCCATCCTTGATTGTCTTAAAGACCCCGATTGCCGACGTGTCGAAGTCAGGGGCCACGATCTTCACCTGAGCTTTAAGAGCCTCTTCAGTCATCAGGATCACGCTTTTTCCCTGCTTCACGGTCTCTTCATGCTTCTTCTTGAATTCTTCGGCTTCGGCTTGAGCGGCCCTAGCCGACGAGACGGCCACATCACGTTCCTTCTCGAAAGCGACCACCCGACCTTGCGCGGCATTGAGCTGGCTTTCCAAAGTCATCTCCCGCTCAGTTAGACGGGATACGGTAGCATCAGAGGTCTTCAATTTTCCCTCGGCAGACGCAGCCTTCTCCTCGGAAGCCTTAAGCTTCTCCTCCGCCTTGGACAGCAGCAGATTCGAGCTTCCTACGCAGCGACTGCATCCCCGACAACTCGAACTCGGCCTTCTGAGCTATAGCAGCGCCGCGGATGAGGGTACGGTACATCCACCTCGCCTGCCCCGCAAGGTCGGAGCCATGGAAGTGTTCCTCCGTGCCGGGAAGCAACTGGGAGTCTATGAAGGTCCCGGCGTCAAAGTTCCTCTCCATCACGGTGAGGGATCCTTCAGGGCTGGAGAATGACCTCTGCCTCTTGGGGTGGGGATAACCTTCAAGTCATCATCATCGACTTGTTGAGCGGAGGTCGAATGCCCAGTACCGGCCGCCTCCTCGTGAATGGGAGAGACGCGCGCCCCGTCAGAATGCTTGTCCGACATCCCGGTATCACGAGGCGAAGGCACCGCCTGATCCTCCTTATTCTCAGGAGGGGCCTCCGGTTTCCCGTCAGCATTCTCCTCATCGCTTTCCTCCAAAAAGGTCTTGTAGAAACTCTCAAGGCCTATCATCTCGGCAGACATTCCCACTGCAACAAATAAATAAGCAAGTTAGTCGTGAAATCAGCATAACCAATCAAAGCAGCAGTAATGCAAGAAATACAAGTCAAAGCTACTCACAAATATAAGTTCTGGCGACCTCCCGGTCACCCATAAGAAGGTGAGGATTCACATGGTTTCTCCCAAAAACGGCCAACAACACGTCGGCAATCTTTTTGTCCACGGCAAACATCCCTTTGTAAGTCACCTTAATAAAGGTATTGGACCCCGCCCCGAAACTCCAATACGTCAGGATGAGGCGTTTCCCTTCTAACGACAGCCAGAAGGGGTGGCGAGCTTTGGCTGGACGCACCTTAAAATACTTATCCTTATACCCATGGTAAGAGTCCTCGAACAAGCTCCGACCCTGGGCAGATCGGAAGGACATGAACCCTTTCCTCGCTTTCCCTTCCTTGAAAGGATTCGTAAGGTTGAAGAAATAAAGGAAAACATCGACGGACACCGACAGCTCTAAATATTCACATACCATCTCGAAACAGTGGATGGAAGCCCAACTGTTCAGATGCAGCTGTGACGGCGCCACGGAGATCCGGTTAAGGAGCGCCATTTGAAAAGAAGAAAAGGGAATACGAACCCCCACTTGGGTGAACATTGACTTGTAGAACCAAATCCAATCGGCAACCCGGGGGAATGGAAGTTGAGTTCGTATAGCCGTTCGTTGGGGGCAGGAACGAAAACGTCGTAGTTGGCCTCCTCGTCAGTCCCGCCGCATAAGTACTCCGCTTGGCGGAACTCGGTAAGCTCCTCTACGCCCATCTGGTTCGGGGACTCTTTCACGTTGGAGGTCACCCAAGCGTACGAGTCGTAACCCGTGTTGGAGGTAGAAGCTCGTGAGACGATGCGAGGCATACCTACAGTGGGGGCACCACTCGGTTAGTCTACGAGGTCGGGAGCTCGGAAAAGGCCCAGAAAATACATTTAGCCTACTCAATAACTAACATTAAGCATGGCTGAAGCAAATTCCAAGTAAAAGCCTAAAAAGCTAAATGCCCTGGAATGGTAACCCCCCCTAACGCACTTACTAAGGTCATCTAGTGTTCAAATCGAACCAGAAAAGCAGCATGCACACAGAAACACTAATAACAAAGGAAAGATGAACATGAAGCAGAGAGTGAGGAAACGAATGCTTACCTGGATCAATTGCAAAGATTTGAAAGGGAATGAAAGGAAACGAACGCACAAGGATACAGAAATGATGCTTTGGGAAACTCGAGAGAGAAGAAGATGGAGATGGAAGGAGTGAAGAAATGAGATAAAAACAAAAGGCAAAACTAGTTAAAACTGCCAGACTCAAGAAGCGCGAAAGGCCAAGGGGCAAAATAGTCTTTGCGCGCGGGGTTTTGAAATAACCCATTATGAGCATTTAATGCTCAGCGCGAGGAACAAGGCGACGAACGGTTATCCCCAACAACGAACAGACACGCGCGCAAGAGGCACGCCCTCTCCACGAGCGGCCGACCTGGCGACAATGCACGAAAGAAGAGACAACACGCCACCAACGACCCTCACGATCATTGCTGGCGCGTTGGGGGCACTGTTACGGCCTGGCACAAACATCACATGGGCCGACCCGACTCACGAACCACCCGACCCGAACGGTCGGGTGCGAGGCGTTCAATTACCGACTCGGACACGCGTCCTGGACAGCTCTCTACTACAGCTATATGGGGAAGCTTCGAGGAAGGTAGGTTTTGCCCTTGTGGGACCCGCCTCTGACACGGTATATATGGGGAGGGTCCTACCCCTCCCCCAAGGTACGTCACATACCATTCTCCCACTTTTCGCCTGCACACTTGACTGACTAAAGCGTCGGAGTGTCTTTGCAGGTGACACCCCCCTCTTCACACGAAGAGCTCAGGACATCGGTTACACCTCCTCCAACCCAGCAACCCGGAACTAGGTGATTCCCCCTCTCATCCACTCAAGTACCAACCCGAACCGTCCGGTACCCGACTTACCGTACACTTTTCGACTTGATGATTTAAATAAAAAAGTAAAAAAGGAAAAAAAAATATGGCCAAAGGCGAATACTAGATGCCTAAAGCAGCAAACATCATTCCTCAATATTATTATTAATACGAACTTTATTATTTCTTTTCTAACATTCTTTAATATAATTTTCATTTCTTTTTCTTTATTATTATTAATGCTTTTATTATTTTTATTTCTCTTTTATATACACATAAAATTTATTAAATTATTTTTCTTCCGTCTAATAATTTTGTTTCTCTTCTATTTATATTTCGTTCCTTAAATATTTTATTGGTTCTTTTTTTTTTTAAATTTTACTTTAATTTATGTATTTGTTCTCATTACACCTAACATTTTTTATTTATGTGTAATATACATTTTTATATATGTTATAGAAATATGATTTGATTCCATTAACTTGCCAAAAATTTTTAAAAAACTCTAAAGCTAAAGTACAAAAATATATTTATAGATATTTTACTTTTTTAATTAAAAAATATAATATTTTCTGCCATATTTGTTGAAATCTTAAATTAAATATGAATATTAATTTTTGAAATAGAATAAATATATTTTAAATATTTTGCATCTAAAAATAATATTCTATCAATGTTAGAATTATTTAGATAGATAAGTAATAATGAATATAGAATTATTTAGGATGGATAAGTACATCTTTTTATTGAAAATATGAATTTAAAAATATTATATTCAATTCTCAATAGTCAACCTCTTATTGAACCATTGTATGTTGAAAAGATTTTTGAAGAAATGAAATAATTTTAGGTATATAAATTTTTTGTAAAAATTTAATTAATTCAAGATATTTATTGTCGTTGATTAAAAAAGAAAATTGAAATAACCATTTAATATTTTTATACTCTTAAAATATTATTTATTTATTTTTCTAGCATTCTTTATCATCCAATGATCATATTAATATAATTTAATTCAATAAAATTATTTATCATCATTTGATTGAATAAAAATTATATTTTATCTGAAAATTTAGGATTTCTCAACTTCAAGATCATCTATGTTAAATCATTAAAAAATATAACTGAGAGCGCAGAAGTGTCCCTCCATTCGAGAGCATGATTGAGATCAGAGAGTTTGGCTTTTGTGGTTCTTTGATCTTCGTCAATCAAAACCTTATGTATTCTTGATATGGTTGAATCACAACTCCACAGTGGAAAAAGAGCTACGAAGACAAGTTTGATGTGTTGGAGACCAAAATTCTGAAATCATTATTTATATTTGAGTGTGACACTCATTAAATCCCAAAACTCAAATAAAATAATATCAATGGTTTTAATCTCATTTATCCAAATCAAAAGTAATAATAACTTATTTAATTCAACATTTATGACAATAAATGAGATTACCATTATATACGTCATTTAATTTGAAATTACTTAATTTGCGATTTGATTAATATATGTATTGCCCATAAATATATCAAGAAATAATAATTTCCTAACAATCTTTCACTTGAGCTATACATATATATTTTCCAGAAATAATCACATCTTATAAATCTTTTTTATGCGCACGTCTGAATGTTATTTCCCTTATTACTTTAATAATCTGGTCTGTCTTATATATAAGTTATGAAATTACCGCAACTTTTATCACATTAGTGTCGCAACGAAATCACGGTGATCGCTATACTAAAATACTCAACCACATAGATCAAATTTGGACGAGAAAAATCAGAAATTACATGCAAAAATGATTTCATGCATGCCTATTTTCAACTGGTCGGGACGGGTATACCCTAAACCCAACTATGCCCTATCCCAAGCAATATCTACCCTGAGTCGTGTCAAGTATGGACGGGTCGGGTACCCGCGTATTGGGGTACTCTTGCCAAGTCTCACCACATATTAATGCTCCATTTATTAAAAATTTGCCGCTAACCAATAGATTGCTACATACACAAGGCGAAGTTCTAACTCCTAATAGATGTTTAATCGAACGAGTAAGATGATCACTCAACAAACTCAATTAATACTAATTATTTTTAATATTTTAATATTAAAAATCCTGAGAGTTTGATTTTAATTATAACTTTATAAAATATTTATAATAATTATTATGTATATTTTATTTAACTTTTTAATAAAATTTTTATATAATTTTATGTATTATCCCATACAGAGTACGAAAACATACACTAGTTTAATTCAATTATACACATATCTTATTTACAATGTGTATTTTTTTAAATTCTATATATCTCATTTACACAATAAACAAGATACATTTATAATTGTTTATATGGTAAACGAAATAAAATTAGATGACATATTTCAGTAATAATCATGGTTCTGAAAATCGAACCGGACTGACCGGTTCAACTGGAATAATCGAAAACCGATCATCTAATCGATTCGGTTGACTATAAAAATCATTTGACAAAAAACCGGTTAAAAAACCGACCGAACCGATGGTTAATCGGTGAACCGTCAGAACCGGCCAGGTTTTTTAGAGATTTCCGATTTTGTGGCTACCTCAAAATGGCGCTGTTTAAGTATATATATAAAAAAAAAAATGCCCTGCCCCAATACCCTCGTATGTAAGGTCCCACATCGGTTGGGGAAGGGAACGAAGCATTCCTTATAAGGGTGTGGATACCTCCCCCTAGCATGACGTGTTTTGACGAGTGAGTGTGGGGAGTTTCGGCTATCATCTCTATCGTCAAAGGCAAAACCGTGAGGCATTGTGTGCCAAAGCAGACAATATCATTCTAGCGAGTGGTCTGGGCTGTTACACCGTATTTGCCATCCCAGACCCCACCCCGGCCAAACTCTTCTCCTCCGAACTTCGAACGCAGCCCGTAGCCACCATTTCTCTTCGAAGTCATCGCCGCTCTTCTCCTCCACACTAACAATGGGTGCGGTTTCGCGTGTGGAAGGTTGGAAGCTCTGTTCGGCGGAAGTTCGAACGCAGCCTGCAACCGCCATCCCTCTTCTCATCCTTCCTCATTTCGCCGCCGTCGTAGGAAGGTCTTCTACTCTCATCGTTCTCGGTCATCGTCTCCTCTGTTCGAGCTCTCTCTCTCTCTGTCTTTGCCGGTAGTTCCCGCTCCTCCGTCGCCGTCACTTCCTTTCCTCCCTCACCGCCAGTAAGCACTATTGCTTGGAATTATTTTTGCTTGTTTTATAATTTCCTCTGTTATTAATAATATTGAGTTGTTGAATGCTGATTTGCAGATTTTCTTAATACTTTTATTAATTTGCACTGATTTTGTTAATACTGGACTTACTGATTTTGTTAATTTAAACTGGCTTTACTGATTTTCAGTTGCTGAATGATTCTGTATTTTTTTTTTTTAGTTAATTTTGGTCATGTTTTTACACTTCAGGCTCTCATGTTTTTGCTTCTTTTGTGTTGATGTTGAAAATGCAATTCTCACAATGGATGGATAAAGTAAGTTTCTAAATCCAATAAAAAAGCAGTTAATAAAACATTGTTAGGTGCAAAAGAAGCTATGCTTGGGATTAGATGAGACTGCAAGTGTTCGTATAAGTTCTTTTCATTAATTTTACACTTATTATTATGCTTCTAACTACTGTTTCTTTGCAGTTCATGCAGATTGAATCTGAACTTAGAAGGAGTGTTGTTGGCTAGAGTTCCAGCAGCAAGAGGATTTGATGTTGTCTTTAATGTTACTTTGAAAAATTCAAGCAGCAATGTAAAAAAAATATGGAGCTTACTCAATGTTATTTAATATTTAAAATTATTGAATTTAATTATTTAAAATTGTATATTAAATTTTTAATAATTTTATTTAATATTTAATTAAACCAGTTTAACCCCGATCAAACCTTGGTCCAACCGTTAAACCAATAAACCAGTCACCTTACCGGTTTGTTGACCAGTTTAGTTTTCGTAACCTTAGTAATAATTTTCAAAAATTATTTATCTCAACAAATATAATATTTTTTTAATTTATTTAAAGAAAAAATCCCTTAAACTCGTGAAAAATCAAAATTGATCCATTCGAATTATACTTCTTACAAATTCAGTATTGAACTATAATTCTTTTTAGTATTATAAAAAAAAAATTTTTTGGTATTATAAAGTTTATAAAATTTTATTTTTGATCCAGTAAAATTTTTTATTAAATGAAACTCGTGAATACTATAAGTACAAAACAATTTAATGTCGTAATCTAATTTTCACTAGGGGTAAAAACTCACCAGTCAGGCAGTCACCACTATCATGCAAAAACTAGAGTTGCCATACCGAGAATGAATCAGAGGCATAAAACGGTAATTTTCCAGGGTTAAGTTAAAATTAAGGTTACCATGAATGACAGACAGGGAACAACTCAGCCACTTTAAGTTAAAAAGCAAAGAGAATTAACAAAGATTTTAAGTCTTCAAAGACAAAAGATTAATTGTTTACCTCGAATACAATCATACCAGTTCATCAAAACTTAAAACTAATAAAAAGTCTAATTGCTCAAAATAAAAGCATCAAGCAGAACCTTAACTCTCAGTTTGTTCCCTCAACCTTCTAATTGTGCTCCGCACGGTCACGGCACTCGCGGTACTGTGGAAAATAGTAAGAACAAAGTCAGTAATGACTATTTCAAAAGCAAAAATACTTTGTACACTAAAATCAGCCACCACAATCAGCCACTATGTATTTGTATAAATACATGTGTTGTTTAACTCATTTTTAATGTGTATTTTGTATTCGAACTTGTATTTTATACTAGAGGCTGACTTTTGTGGCTGATTTTGGTGTACACAGCATTATTCTCTCAAAAGAGGAAAAAATAATTAAAATCCAATCGACTAGAGGAACAGGAGAATTTACTTCAAAGTGTAGGCGCCACCAGCTTTCACTTTACCACAGTCCTTGCATCCCCATATTCCTACAGCCTTCCTCTTCACGGCATACTGCAAACACAATCATCAGAATTCAATCCTTTCCAAAAGGGCTTTTATATCTTCACTGAGCACACAGAAAATAACTTGTGGCTCGGCTCTACCTTTCCGCAAAATTCACAGAAAAATTTGCTGTGTTGACTAACTTCCATCTTCTTAATCTGCTTACGCAGACTAGCTCCATAACGGGTACCTGATACAGGAAAAAAAACAAAGCTAGTCTCTCAGGAACAGCATTTACAGTGACAAAAAAATCAAATTATACTTCAGCAATGACATATGCAGTGGTAAAGAATAACAGTTGTTAGTACATTAAGTTTGACCAAAATTTTAAACCTTTAAGACCCCCAAAAAGATTGTATACCATGCTATACAATACTACAATAAGTACATAACTCAATTCATTCTTTGAAAAAGTGCTCAAAACAGAAGGAACTGGACATCAGCTAAAATACACGGCCAGCCTGTCTAACCCACAGCTCGACTTACATGACCATATCAAAGATAAAGCATTACACATAGATCAAGTGTTATGCAATTTTGCTATATACAAAACAAACAAACTAACAGGCATAACCGCACAAGCTTATGCAATCAAGGTCTTCATGTACATAACTCGATCTATCATCAACATCTCAAACAATTAATAATCAATGATAATTCATCTAGATACTAGACAACTACTAGTAGGGAAAAAAAATACCGCATCAAAATAGTGAAGCATAGTTAGCAATCACAGCTAATAAAACGTACCGTATTTTCCAACAATACCAGCCTTCTTCGTTCTCTTAGTCTGAAAAAGGGGGGCCAGTGTCAACTTAGGGTTAAAACTCCATGTCCAATACAAAAAGAAAAACCAGTAAAAGTGAAATATGAAAACACAAAATATCCATGATAGCTATAAATAAATAGTCCTATTTAATTATATTTTAGGAAAACTACAGATTCCAACGCAGAATCAGCAAACTTGTGCGTTTTCAGCAACCATGATTTACTTGGGAGCCATTGGCAGTAATCACATTAGTACTAAGCAATAAAATCCCTAACTGGTGGAACCTTAGATCCGAAGGAAAACAAAAACTCTAATCAAAGAGGTGAATCGAGAATTTGAAAGTTTTTGGAAGAGAAATGAGAGAAGAGAGATAGAAGATACCATGGTTACGGGATCGAAGTAGCTGAGAGCTTCTGCAGTAGGGAACGAGTGGAATAGCCAAAGAAACCCTAATTCCAGTTGGGCGCTTTATATTGAGCATATCAAATTTTGCTCCAAATTTTTTTATGTACTTTTAAATATTTATTCAAATATTGCCACAAAAATTTAGATCAAATGGATAAGAGATTTGCTAAATATGAAATTTTTTGTTACTTATAAAAAATATCATATTTATTGATTTTTTTTGTTGTATTTTTAAATTATTTAATGGTTGTTTTATCGATAACATTTTTCGGGGACCTTTCTGTCAGCGGCTGAATCTTCGTTAACAACGTGTTGATTTATTATATTAACTTGTTAGGATTTAGATTCTTTATTTAGATTCCATGTGATCAAGATTTATTAGAGATCAATAAGCTTGATTGTTGCTTCTAGAGCCGCAAAATTTTCAAATTGAACTTATTATTATCATTTTCGTGAAGATATTGAGGAGTTAATCAAGTTTCTAAGAAGTCTAGTAAGTCTTAGAGTATCTCCAATGCTTGATTTTAATTTCATTTTATTTTAGGTTCTACAAAGTATCACATAAATATTTGTGGGACTATATATCATAAAACTTAATTTGAAACTCAATATGAGATTTGTTACTCCAATATTTAATTTTATTTTAATTTAAACTTAAATTATTTTTAATTATTTTTAATTATTTTAAATAATTTTAATTAAATTATAAAAATTTAACTAAAATAAAAAATATAGAATTACAAAATTAATAATTATATACCATATTTAAAAGATATCATTGAATTTGAAAAAAAAATGCAATGAAAATTAAAATTTAGTGGAGGTAAAGATTGAGAATTTTGTGCATTTATATTGAAAAAAAATAAAATTATATAAATAATTGAAAAAAGAACTTACGTTAAATTAATTCAGATCTATTTTTCTATCAAATTGATAAGAAGATAATAAAAAAATGAAAAATACTATTTGTACATCAAAATCAGCCATTAAAATCAGCTACCAATGTATTTATGTATAAATATATCATATATGTGTGGTTTAATTTATTTTCAATGTGTATTTGTATTTCAGCATGTATTTTATACTGGTGGCTGACTTTGGTAGCTGATTTTGGTGTACACGTAGCATAACTCTAAAAAAATAGAGTTATAAAATACATGAGTACAATTGAGTGCATCTATTTATTTAAATATATTTTGATTGAGTCTTTGTTACAACATTAGAATGTTCATTTAATAGGTTTAAGATCTTTCATCAAAATGATTCAGTATCTCTTTACTGATACTAGTATTATTTCAAAGATAATATCTAATGCTAGTATTAATTTTAAATTATTTTAGTTACTGTATTGGTCAAAAGTGATACTCAAAAAATTAGTTTCATTAAAATTGTTGTTAGTCACATAAAATTTAGATGAAGAGTCCAAATCTTGGTAATTAACGTGCAAAATTAATATGCCATTTATAGAAATCAGTTTAGAGACTAACGTAAGTTGTTATTCTAATTTTTGAGGTCAAATTGAATCAATTATATAATTTTAAGAATTAATTGAATCCGGCTTTAAATTTTAGAGTAAACTACCATTTGTACCCATGAAAGTTGAAAACGCTGACATATCTACCCATAGAAAAAAGAAATTACCATTTGTACCCATCAAAAAATATTTTTACAGGCAAAATTATCCAAACCCTAAAAAATTATCTAAAATTCCTAAATTACCCTTCTCTCCACATTATCATCTCCTTCCTCCCTCCTCTCTCTCTCTCAATGTTCTCAGCCACCCAATCCCAGCATCAACCACAAACCACCGTCTCACCCTCCTCATCATCGTTCACCCTTCTCTGCTAGCAACGTCGCGGATCTCTGCCAGCCCAGGAGCACCGCGCCAGCTTCTCCTCGCCACCATCACCATCAGCCAAAAACCAGAGCCTACCACGTCAGAGACCCTCCTCTTCACGCTACCTTATTGGCGACGGCGGCATCAAAAGCTACGAGAATGTCAGAGTCGAAGCAACCGCCGTTCCAGCAGACCTTGCAGATGGCGAGGCGGGCCTGCAATTTCAGGAATTTCCCCTTCATCTTTTGTAGAGCTTCTGTCACCAGCCTTGAGTTATACAAAATTCCAAAGTAAAACTTGCTCAAGAGTGAAATGGCGCTTCCTCTTCTTTTTCCTAGCCTCCGCAAGTTCCTGAAATCAAACAACAAAATATTCCACCAATTCATAACAATAACAAAACACAGATTCAAATGCATTTGAAAGCAAATTGGTAACGTTTTAAGACCTTAGCATGAAGACGACGTTCTCGACCTGTAAGGGGAGCCTTCTTGGTCTTGTCTTTAGGAATAGCGTCCTGTTTGCGTGTTTTGAGGGATTTGAAGGGTTTCTTAGAGGTAGAGAGTTTAGGAGCCTTAGAAGGGGATTCATGTAATGTTTCGGCATTAGAGCCCGAAGCTGGAATCCGCTTCCTCTTCTTGGTGCTTCCATCGTCCTGCCTCTTCGGCGCCATTGTAGCTCAAGCTCTGAGCCCTGAAGTTGAATTTAGTCAGAAGAAGAGAGGGGCTCTGTTACGCAGAACATGAAGCTGAGGTTTTCGACTTAATGGTGAGAGTGTGTTAGAAACGGAAAGAGGGGTGGTGGCTGGGTGAAGAGGGTGGTGGTGGGATTTGAGATTAGGAAGGGAAAGAAGAGTGGTGGTTGGGTGAAGAGGGTTAGGGTTAAGAAGGTGATTGGGTGAAGGAGGTGGTGTGGTGGTGAAGATAAGGGTATTTTAGGGATTTTAGGAAATTTTTTAGTGTTTGGATAATTTTGTTATGCGAAATCCATATTTCATGGATACAAATGGTAATTTTCTTTTTCTATGGGTAGATATGTCAGCGTTTTTAACTTTCGTGGGTACAAATGTTAGTTTACTCTAAATTTTAAGGATCAAATTAAATATTAATCCAAATAAAATTACTAAAAAAATATTCAATATTTTTAAATTATTTCTTTTAATCTAATCAAATCTCAAGTTTTTAATTCCTAATTCTCTACAAGTGAAATAATGTGGTGGTGAAGAGTTGGATTAGGTTAAGAAAGTATAGAAATTTTATGGTAAATATTTTAATGTATGAGTAATTTTGTACACAAAAATTTATCTTTTATTAGCATAAGATTAATTTTTATAATTTTTTGGATTTATTAACATTTTAAATATTCATCTGTATAAATAGGAATTTATTTTCTTATTATGGTAAATTATTATTCTTATTCTTACTTTTACTATGTCTCAAGATTCAAGAAGTAAACAATTCATCACATAAATAATATAATTACTACAAGATTTGTTCTAACCTAGTTTATCAGTATTTTTATAAATGTAAAATAGTTTTTTAGTCGGTTTAATTTGATATATGATTATTCCAAGTGGACATTATATAATTAAAATCAGGATTTAAATCTGCATCATAATATATTTAACCCAGATTGAAGATATAACCATAAAATGATTTTAAAATAAAAACATATTTAAATTCTCAAACTCACATAAAATACATTAAAATTAAATATGACCAACATGAAAATAAAATGCAGGTAACAGGACTCAGTTCAGGTAAAACATGATGATTACACATAAAGTTAAAAGTAATTCTTTCTCATTGTCAATAACGGAACAAAACCATAGTTTATAATTTAGACCTATTATAGTGAATAAATTAAAATTAAAATTATATTTGATACAATTTGAGTTCAAGTTGAAGTATTATGTAAATGATTGAAAACTTATATTAACTTCCAATCAAGATCAATAAAAAATATATATAATATATTGCATGTTACACATGTATTTACAAAAGAATTAATGTAGGTGCCATGCGATGTATAAAAAATATTTAATATTTTATTTATATTTAAAATATTTTTAATAAAAAATTTTAAATACAAAAATAAAAAATAAAAAAACATAATTAACAATAAAGAGATACTAATTGATTAAACAATACATGATCATCTCAATTTATCAAAGACTTCTCTATACACAACATTAATCGTGTAATTTTAAGAGACATCCTCATGATTCTAAATTAAAATCTTTATCCCTTGTTTGCTCTTAACTCTTGAAAGTGCCACATATAATTGTCCATGCGTAAAAAATCGATCTTAGTAAGTACAGGTCTACAATTTTCAACGTCTATCCTTGAGTCTTGTTGATTGTCATACCAAAAGACACTATCATAAAAATTATCTTTTTTAAAACTTGATTGGAATGCCATCATTATTTGAAACCATATTCATTCTTAGGTTGCATTCCTCCTATTTTGGTCCCTGTTAATATTTTGCATTCAACCAAGTAATTTCTAAATCTCCTAACCTGTGTAGTCGTGTAGATCATTTGATTAGTCTATATTTCTAAGTTGCATCACCGGAATATCAATCTTAAGTGTGAGCTTATGAGGTAGAAGATCAGAACAATTAAGAGCATTCAATACATCTAGACCAAAGAATTTTAAGTGGCTTTTCATATTACCTTCTTCAACATAAAAATTGTCTGAACTAAAATACGCCTTTTCATCACCAGGAATAATGGATAGTAGTTGACTATTTATTTTGTCAACAACGTCTAAGGTTGCGCTAGTATTGTTCTATCATTAAAGTAATTGCTTGACAGATAAATATGCACCAAGCTCGAAATGACAAAGTTGATTAACTCATTAAATGTCTATTCAAAATGTAGAACTATCATATTCATAAGAATCTCAATTTTCAACTCTCCATCTAAATTATCTCCTATTAGGTCATCACCAACTTTTAACAACCAATAACTAAATTACTTAATTTTTGTTGGTTTTCATTTTCGCATTCAATAGTTAGTCTGATGTTCCTCAACAATCATAGAACTTCAACAGACTCCCAAAGGTAAGAAGAATTTATGGTTGCATGTACTATATCCTGTCAAGATTCTCTTGTAATAATATTTATCTAAAGTCTTATCTCCACCGAGTACAACCGCCTTTCCCCTGAATGGATGCTCGCCAATAGTAATTAATGTGTGCCTCATAATATCCCTCAAACATCTATTCAGTACCTCATAACAATACTTGTTAAGCATAAATGTCTTGTCCCATATTATTAAACATGTCCTTATCAACAATTTGGTAAGAGATGAATTTTGTCGGATATTGCACGTAAAATATTCATCTACAGTTAGAGATATCTTGAACGTAGAGTGTGCAATCCTATCTTTTGGTAGAAAAGTGAGGCTATTTCACTAAAAGTCACATTAACCACTATTTATCTTTTGATTTAATTTTTGCTGACATCAAATTATAAAGAAATATTTTACCACAAGTCCACAACCCTTGTGGCCATATATAAAGGAAAAAAAAAATCCTCCCTTGGATTTGTTTTACAGTTCTCATGACTTTGTCATAAGCTTCCTTCTGTTTTATAGTCATCGTGCACAATATCAATGATGCT
>NC_029785.2:37441354-37453948 GCF_000816755.2 Arachis ipaensis | reverse complement strand
CGAGCCTATGCCACTGCCCCACCACCGTGACCGAAAGGAACCGCTGCTGCCGTGTCTGTCATCGTCGCCGTACATAGGAAAAGAGAGAGAGAGAGAGAGAGAGAGAGAGAGAGAGAGAGAGAGAGAGGGAGGGGAGACCACACCCACCGACCGCGCTACTGTTCGACCTGCCGCCACTCCGCGCCGCGGCCACGTCATCGCCACTATCGAGGAGGGGAGCCACGTGAGAAGGGAGAGAAGGAGAAACGAAAGAACCTAGAGTGAAAGAGAGGAGGGAAGGGGTTAGCTAAAAGGGGAAAGAGAGAAGGGAGGAGGGGGGGGGGAAAAAAGACAAAGGCAGCCACTCCCGAAACCCCCACCCACTCACCGCCAACCCTTCTTTTTTTAATCCCATACATAAACCCCTAATCCTAAACTCATCTTAATCCATATTCTCTTTAAAACATTAAAATTATTTTTAATCCCATTATCTCATTGACTTTTAATTAAAATTAAGTTGTTTTAATAGAAATTTTTTTAAATAAATTAGTATTTAAATATTTAATTAAAGTTCATTTTTATGAGATTAAGTTCTTAATCTCCATTATATTAATTAAAAAATAAGTATTTTTACTTTTATAACTTAAAGTTCTCATCGTTGCCGCGATCGTTGACGAGCCCAGGCCCCGCCGTCTCGTGCTCCATCGCCGCTGCTGGAGGTCCGCCGCCGATCTGATCTGAGGGAGAGGAAACACGAATGGAAGAGAAGATGGGGAGCCACCGCCGCTGCTGTTGAACCACCGGAGCTCCTATTGAGCCTATGCTGCTGGAGAACGCCACTGTCATCGCCAATGGCCACTTCCGGTAAGGATTTTGAGTTGATTTTCATTCTTTTGAATTTTCGGAAACGTTATCATCACTGCATGTTTGTTATAGTCACTGTCGCTGGAGTTCTAGTCGCCGCTGTCACTCGAGGTGGTTGCCGGGCTGCCGTTAAACTAGTTCAGTGACCACCGCTGTTTTATTTTCTTATTACAGTAAGTATTTATGTTTCAAAAACCCATGTGTTAGTATTCTGTTATGTTTGGTTAAAGCCTCTGAGGTTTGGTAACGGAGGTTCGAGTTCTAATTGTTGCATGTCTTTAAGTTGTTGTAGTTGCTGCGAGAGTGGTTAGCAACTGGGTTGCGGTTGCCGTTGATTTTGGGTTGAGATAAAAAAGTTCCGTTGACGCGTTCGGTTTATGGTTTCGACTTATCGAGGTAGGGGTTTCTTTTTAAAAACTCAATTTTATAATTTAAAATTGTTATAAATAGCTATTGATGTGAGAAATACAGTGTTTAGTAATTGTATAAGTCTTATATATTGTCTAGCTATTTGTGGATGAATATGATTGTTTGGTTGATTAGATTATTGTTTGGTTTGTGAAACGGACGGTTGCTAAATTTGTTTCTTTAAAGTTTTCGAAAGGAGTTTGATTTGTTGAAAATGATTTGATTTCGGATTGGCTTGATTTGGAAATGGTTTGGTTGGGACCCGAAAAGGGTGGTAGAGTCCAAATTTTAGGGGAGGTGGTACCGAAATTTCTATAAATTTTGAGATTTTGCTTGAAATGTTATTTAGAAATTATGAATTTAAGAATCATATCATTTCACTTGAATTAGTTAAGAAAATAATGAATTATGTTTTGAGTGAATTATTGAAAGAGAGTTATGATTGAGCTTTATTTATTAAGAAAAGTATTATTTTTTGAGTACAAATTATTTGGAAAATAATTATGTTTCGATTTTGATTTGGATGTAAATAGAGTTTATATTTTGAATTTGATTAAAGGGATCACATTCGAAGGAGTTTTAGTGAATTTAAAAGAAATTGGATTTGACCTTGTTTTAAGTGATTTGGTTTTGAAATTGGATTGGGACGTTTTGTAACACCCTAATTACCCTAAGCCTTACCTCTAGCCGTAAAGCAAAGGTTAATCAAAGGTTACGACAATTCTAAGGCTTATACATATTTATATAGAAGGAAATAATATATTCTAGAAGCCTGATGAAGGATTAAGCTCAAAAACAGAATTACAAAAGCGCGACACGTTCACACGAAGCTAACGCACAAGACACAAGGTATAGATGCAAGAGAATAGAACATATATAGATATAAGAGTATAATAATCATAGGGAACTAGCCGCAGCTTGCGGAGTTTAAGCCGACTAGTTACAAACAAAAAAATACAGAGTTTTGGAGTTAAAATAGCTTATACAACTTATCTCTCAAGTAAGCCTCTAAGGCCATAAAGTCTAAAATAAAAAGGGTGAGAGAAAGTACTACAATAAAATAAAACAGTAATAAACCAGGAAGAAACCATACTCCACTCTACCACCATGTCCGCAATTTCACCGAGGTAAATTACGACCTGTATCTGAAAACAACAACAGCAAAGTATGGAATGAGAACCAGAGGTTCTCAGTATGGTAACAGTGCTCGATATGTAAGATGTAAGGCTCTGGGACGCCGAAGGCAATCCTTGAACTTCACATCGAATACGGATATTCAAGCTTAGAATAAAATAAATAAATAAAGAACTTAAACCATAAACCGGGTTATCTAAACTTAGGGGAATTTTAACTAATACTAATCACGCCGCTGTATCCCACAGCCTTCCCCAACCTAACATCCGTGCGATCCCATCGCCACCACCTACCTAACCTCCTCAGCACCAAACAATAAAAAATAATGCAAGCAAGTAATACACAAGTAATAATCATATATAATAAGTAATTCAAGAAGCAAGTAGGCATATTATACAATTAAGGAAACTCAAGTAATCAAAGCAAACAAACACATAAAAGATGCATATGAAGAATGCCTGTCCTATTGGCTCGTGATATCACTTGTCGGTCCGTATATGCCAACCCGACACATCCTTTTAGATGTAGCCTTTTCTGCCACGCCAGAGATATAGTGCCCTACACACTCATGCAGTAGTGAATCTGCTACGTCAGAGGTATAGTTCTCTGCACACTCATGCAGTAGGGAGTCTACTACGCCAGAGATATAGGCCCCGCACACTTCATGCAGTAGAGAAGGAAACAACCACAACAAATCATGCAACAGAACAATCTGTCACGCCAGGGATATAGGCCCCACACACTCTCAATAACAACTAGTCATGCAGCAGAAAAATCTGCTACGCCGGAGATATAGGCTCCGCACACTTTCAACAATAACTAGTCATGCAGTAGAGAATCTGCTACGCCGGAGATATAAACTCTGCACACTTTCATATACTCCAATAATTTCCTCATTATTCCTTTTCAAGTTCTCAACTCATCACAACCATCATCAATTCATAATTTTCCATTCCGAACTCATTGGTTCTTCAGTTTCTCAATTCGTTGTCAGTAATCACCAAGTTCACTACTCTTCCTTCTCTCTCAACCAAACTCATCCTTAATACACCAGAAACCTAAACCTTCGTTCGCTAACTTTTCAAAGTAAAACCCAAATTAAATCTCCTAGGACCTTTCCCATATTTTGATACCCGAAAAATAAGCTAAAGAGTTCTAAATAGGTGTCACAGAAGTTTACAAACTTGTTGGGAAGGTGAAGCAGTTAAAAAAAAAACAAGATTTTAGTTGAAAAATAGGGCATGTGCGTATGCACAGAGGTGTGCGCGTGCACGCCTAGGAAAGTTTTCAAATGTGTGCGTACGCATAGAGGTGTGCGTACGCACAGGTAGTAAAATTTTTAACTCTGTTCATCTGCACAAGACGTGCGAACGCCCTCAACAGAGTGCACCTTCCAACGTGTGCGTGCGCACATGTTGCAAAACTTCGTTGGTTGTGTGTGCGCACAGGTCGTGCTAGCGCTCTCAACAGCAAGCCTTCCCCTGTGTGTGCATGCGCACAAGGCTGTGCGTGTGCACAGGTTCAAAAACTCACAGGGGTATGCGTGCGCACAAGGCTGTGTGTGCGCACAGAAACCAGAAATCACAAATTTTGCCGCATTCACAAAATTCAGATTTCGAACACCAACTTTCAACGATCATATCTTTCTCTACAAAATTCATATTTCTACAAAATTGATATCGTTTTAAATCTCTTTGAATTATCTTTATTTTGATACAAAAATCATTCAATTTCAAAAACCGTAGCTCAAGATATGATCTGTCAAAGTTCACCAAAAATCCATTTTTACCAAGTTTCACAAGGTTCTCTATTTTTCCAAAACTCAAACCAAACCAAACATTTATAACCATAATTCATGACCAAAACACTACCACACATTTACCATTATTCCTCAATCATATCCCAAACATCTCCACACCTAATCACTCATTCACTTCTAACGTTTCCTACCACAAATCTAACACACCAAAATCCCAATCCTATACTTCATGTACCTTATCAATCAAACACACATCACTACCAAATTACCCAAATCAATTCCATTCCTCAATTCATTCCATAACCCCAATTACAATAACATTATTCCATATACAAGCCATAAACACAATTATCATCATTCATCATCAAATCATATAATCATCATCATTATTATTCCAATTCCTTCCACACAACACCACTACAACATCTATCAATTTCCATCAACAACACCAATAATTAATTTTCTCATCAACATCATAATCAACTCTAACATACACAACTCATAAAATCTTTATCTCAATTCACATGCCACATACATAATACAATCCACCATTTATTTAATTCAATCCTATCTTAAGGTCAACTAGTCTAAGTGTCCAGAAACATTACATATTACATAAAAAAAACCCAAACCATACCTTGGCTGATTCCCAATATGCGCAAACACCAAAAGCTTGGCTCCAACAAGCTTCCATCAAGCTCCAAACCAGCAAAGTCAAACCAAAAGCCACAACCAACTCCAAAAATAAGCTTCATACATACAACATAACCAAGCATTAATAACTAAAGCTCACACTACACTAAACCACATGGATATAGAGGTTTCTTACCTTATCCAGTGGTGATTGCGACAAAGCCCGACAATTACCCGCTGTTAGAGATCACCTAAACAAGCAAAATCACAAAAATCTACTCAAAAACTCTAATCCAAAAATGCAGAAATCTATAACTGAAAACTGGAGCTTGAGCTTCAAGTTCTTACCAGATTTTTTTAAATAAAAATGAAGAGCTTGACAAGAACTTTGCGTGGCCGCAAACGGCTCGTCAGTCGGAGTTCCGTAGCTCAAGTTATGGCTAGAACAAGGAGAAGGTGAATAGTGCCATCCCTCTTCTCCTCCCTTCACCATCTCAGCGCCCCCTCTCATGTTTCTAAGGTTAAAATGAGCTGAAAGCTCATTAAACATGTATATATATGTTGGGCCTTGGGCTCAGTCCAATCCGTTAGCATTTTTAGTCCGTTTGGCCCACTATCCGTTAGCATTTTTAGTCCGTTTGGCCCACTTTGGGCCAAAACCTTTAAGGTTAGCGCCTGGTTTTCAATTCTAAACTATTTTTATCTTTTTAAAATAATAAATCAACTTTCAAAATCTTATTATCCAAAATATGCGGTACTAGATAGACTAGAGTCGGTACTGCCAGCTTAAGTGCCAGTACGCATTTTTACAAAAACTTATCGAAAAAGATACATTTTCCAACTCAGAAAATTCATTGAAATCAAATTTCACCTTTAAATTTTCAAATTAAAACTTCTAAATTTTGAATCTACTCCAGACACTTAAAAATTATTATTTTTACTAAAGCGACTAAGCCGGTTCTTACACGTTTGATTTACATTATTCGGTTTTGATTTAAAATTTATTTGATTGATTTAAATCAAGAAGCTATGATCTTAAGGATTTTCAACAAATTTAAAGAAATGAGATAGGATGTTTCTTCCCTAAAGTCTTGAGACTCTGCTGTAGAGTTTTTAATTACTAAATTCTAATTTTAAGAGTGAAATATTCTTGAGTCTTTTAAAAAAAACTAACAATTTGGAATGATTTTAAAGTTGTTTTCATTTTCGAAGAATGTTACAAAAAAGAATGGGTTTTGATTTTAAAAGAAATTAATTTGAGAAATTGAAAACTGATGATGAGTTTGAGACTTGAAAACGAATGATTATGGATAATGAAAATAATGGTCTGATGCTATGAACAGTGATCTCTGAGATTGAGTATGTGAGTATGATATGTATTATTCTCTATCGTAGGGGTTGTGGCAGTTTTTCACCTACGTTCGGATGTGAGGGCTGTGGCAGTCTCTCGCTCACGTGACATGCATTGATTTGGAAAGTCGCTATGCGCCTCTAGCAAGGGATGTGGTAGTCTCCCGCTTGTCGAGGTAGCGGTGCCGGCGTAGGGGCCGAGGTAGTCTCCCGCCAACGTTGAGAAGTAAAGACTGTGGCAGTCTCCAGCTCACATAACCTTTCTATTGCAAGAGTGAACTTAGGCACTATAACCCGAAAGAGTATACTAGGCACTATATCCATGGGTTGAGAGTGAGCAGGGCACTATATCCCTAGTGTGGCAGGAAGGTGACATCCCAGGGATGTGTCGGGTTGGCATTTTAACCGGCAAGTAATATCACGAGCCAATAGGATAGACATTCATGATATGCATCTATGTGATATTGTTTAGTGTGCATATTGTAATTTGTTTGCCTATGTGAATAATTCTGTTTAACTGCTAATTGCTATACTTGATGTAACTGCTTTTATTGTGTTTGAACCTTCTTTTTTGTGTTTGTGATTGAAATTGATTGAATTCTAGTTGATGGAGTTGTTTGGGCCTAGGTGATAAACCACTATCTTACGGTTTATTTTGTATTGAATTGAGTGGATTTTATCAATTATTCATACACTTATTCATATAAATTGCATGGTTTTACAAATCCTTCCTAATTTTGTGCTATGATTGAAAACATGCTTCTTTTGCCTTAAATTTGCTAATTTGTAATCCTCTTTTATTACCATCGATGCCATGATATGTTTTTTAAGTGTTTTCAGGGTTTATAGGGCAGGAATGACTTAGATGATGGAAAAAAAGTATGCAAAAGTGGAAGGAACACAAGAAATTAAGGATTTCAGAATCAGGTAGCGACGCGCACGCATGAATGACGTGCACGCGTGATTGGTGCAGCAGACAAATGACGCGCACGCGTGGCTAACGCCTATGCGTGGCCAGTGGAAAGTCCAGTGACACGTACGTGTGATAAGCGTCACGTGCTGTATTAAATAGAATTCACTGGGGCGATTTCTGGGCTGCTTTTGACCCAGTTTCAGGCCCAAAAATACATATTAGAGGCTGCAGAGTGGAGCTGGAAGGGGAACTCACTTTCATTCACACAATTTTAGGTTTTAGATGTAGAATTCTATCCTTTCTCTAGGTTTTAGGGTTTCTACTCCAATTTTTCTTAGATTTAGATTTAATTTATGTTTTTATTTATAATTCCTTGCAATTTATTGTTCTAGCACCTTTGTTCTTCAATTCTACTTGTTATTTCCTTCACTTTGTTATCCTTATGTTTATGCACTCTTGATACTTCAAATCTTTGTTAATGTAATTTATATGTTCATGTTGTTATTGCTTTCTTCAGTTGTCATTGTTAATTTCTTTCAATTGGTAGTTGTTAGATTTTATTATTGTTGCAATTTTACCATGCTTTTATTTTATGCCTACCAAGTATTTGATAAAATGCTTGGTTGGATTTTAAATTAGATTTTTGTATTCTTAGCTTGGATTGAGTAATTTGGAGACTCTTGAATTATCAAAGTCTCTTGTTGGTTGGTGATTGAAAGTTGCTAGTTGGCTTGAGCTTCACTAACTCTAGTCTTTGATTAGGACTTGTGAACTCAAATTGATTTGCTCACTTGACTTTCCTTCAATTGTTAGAGGTTAACTAAGTGAGAGTAATTTAAAATTACCATCACAATTGACAATGATAATGAGGATAGGAATTCCGATTCTCAATCCTTGCTAGGACTTTTCTTAGTTGTTGGTTATTTTCTTGTTATTTACATTCCTTGCTTATTAAACTCAAAACCCAAAAAGATACAATCTCATAACCAATAATAAACATACTTCCCTGCAATTCCTTGAGAGACGACCCAATGTTTAAATACTTTGGTTAATTTTATTGGGTTTGCTTAAGTGACAAACAATTTAAACATTGACCGAGAATAATTTGTTGGTTTAGAACTGTACTTGCAACGCGACATTTTTGTGAAATTCTTTACCGACAATTTTCCTCTGTCAAGTTTTTTGCGCCGTTGCTGGGAATTTGCAAATGTGTGCCTTATTAATGGTTATTGTGAATATTATGAATATATTTGCCTTTTGTTTTTTTGTTAGTTTTTGCTAGTTTTAGGAGTTTATTTTCATTAGTTTTTGTTAGTATTTGTCTTTATTTTCTCTCGCTATCATGAATTCTCACCCCTTTGGCTATGAGTGTGGTTACAATTATGTTATGAAAAGTGGAGATTACAATGAAGGCTTGCATCAAGGATGGGACAATTAAAGATGGGAGGAGCCACAAGAATTTGATCAACCCTCTTGGCAACAACCTCCTCCAATGTACTATGAGCAACAACCATATTCCATGATGCATACCAAGACAATGGTTATGGTGGACCTCTTTGTGACAATCAACAACCACCACCATATACCTATGAACCCCCTCCTCAATATTGCCCTCAACCACCATACTCACAAGCCCCCTACAATCCAACACTTCCATATGACCCTAACCTATATCCACCATCCCAACCACCTTATGAGCCAAATGAACCATACATAGAGCCACCCCAATTTCAACCCAATTACTCCCAAGAACCACCACTTCAATATACACCACCTCCAATGTATGTGAACTTTCAACCACAACATGATTTTTTTTCCACCACAACCCTCCATAGGGGAATATCCATATCCATCAATCCAAGAGCAATATGATCCTAATTATGTTAGCCAAGCAGAACAAGAGCCACAGGATCATTTTAAGGAAGCAATGGATCGACTTTAAGCAACCATCCATCAAATGGAGCGAGAGGAAGGACAAAAAGCACACGAAACTCTCATGGCTAATATTGCCAAGACGAGAGCCACCATCGAGCCATGAGACTCATGCAACAAATAAAGCATTTCCACGGATGAATGTGGAAAGTCAACCGAAGAGCGGAGCATGAAGGAGATCTTGGAATCTCAACTTGAGAACAAGGGACTAGAGTGTGTTGTGCAACAAGTGGAAAAGATGGAGAGTGTTGAACTGCTACATTCTTATCATGATGAACCACCCTCCTATTATGAACCCCTTCTCCCAACTGATAAACCCTTCCATCCACCCCAACCTCCAGTGGATGACACCCTTGATCTTATTTTTCAAGGGCAAAGAGAAATGCTACGGACGACACTAGAATTCACGACTGCCGTGACCGAGTTAGTAAGTCGATTAGTTTCCCAATGTTTGGACACTTAAAGTACTCCCATGGCTACATGTGGAGAATCTAATGAAGAACGTAGCATGAAGGAGAGACTAGGAACTCCGGTGGAAAGTAAGGAATGTGACTTTGTATTGGAACAATTGGAAGAAGCTGTAATTGTTGAAGAGGAAGAAGTCGTTGAAGACTTAGGAAATGCTGAACCTCCATGGGACTCTAGAGTTGTAAAGTATTCCTCCAAGAAGCTTGAAATTAATGTTGAGGAGGGTAGTGCATAACCTCCAAGGCATGTTCCTTATGAAGAATTGGACGGGATAGATTAAGAAGCAAGTTCCCTTGGTGATGATGATCATGAATCAAGCCATCCTAGTCATGAATTTGCATCCACAAGTGAAATCCTTGAATTAGAAGAGCCTTCTCCCAATGACATTAAAAGCAACGTTGAGGTAGATTTCTCTCAACCTCATATTTATGATTTGAGTGACGAAGAAGAGTTAGATGAACTCAGTGTGGAAGAGCTTGAAAGTGAAGAATCTTTTCAAAAGGTGGAAGTCCTTCGGCAAGGTTGGACGGGAGTTGAATATGCTTTGTCAAGATCGTTGGAGACTTCTCTACATAGGTTGCCATCTACTCCCTCATTTGAGTGGGTAAAACTTATCTCTATTAGATTTACTGTCCCACTTGAGTATGGTATTCTTGAAACAGATGGCTAACTTAGGAGGCTTTGTGGAATGAAGCGTAAGAGAAGGATGTTTAGTGCTTGGAGTTGCAAATCAAGACTCATCAAGGTTGAGAATTTAAGAGCTAGATGCAAGGGTTGGACTAGTGATCAATTTGTTAGATCTAAGAGAAGAGTTTGATACTTCATTGAGAATTCAGATTACGTGCCACCCAGTTGGAACAATGATGATCCACTTAAAGAAGGGTGTAGAAACAAGATTTGGGATCCCGACATACAAGAAGATCGACTTTGGGAGCTCAAAGCTTGTGAAGAACTTCATTAAGGCTTGGTGAATTCACTTGAAAATGTTGGAGCTTATTGGAAGTCCAAGCATTGGTGGAGGTTTCAAGATGAGTTTAGCATAAACTTAATAAACTTATGCTTGGAACAGCTTGGTCATTCATACTGTCTAGGAAAACTTTTAATATTTGATACAAAAGGAAAAGGTTTTGGATTTTAAAGAATTAACGGAATTCTCTTTTAAAAAGGATTTCAAATTTTTGAATGTAAATCTTTGGTTTTTGAAAAGATACATAAGGCGAACAACGATCACTATACTCTGAAAATAATTTTATTTTACGTATCTTATTATAGCAATTCTCTAATCTTATAGTGAGAACTAGTGAGGACGATGTTCTCACTCCCCTACAGGTGTTTCCTTTTCAGGATATGGGTGAAGAAGTCACGAAGAGCTTATTTCGTTTATGTTTATATGATGTATTGTATTGTTTTAGATATTATGTTTTTCTCTCGTCTTTATCTTCACACATTTTATAAGAGGGATAGAATTTATATTATGTAATGCTTGTAACTCAATATATATATATATACTTGTCAAGTGTTGTGTATGGTTTGTAAGTATGTATTTATGTTTTCAACTAAAAGTCTTTTGAAAGGTTATACGGTTTAAAGTTTTAGCCAGGCTCCTATCTTAGTATTAAATATATTTAGAGGCGTCGTAATACCTAAACTACCAGAGTGGCGCAGCTAGAAGCGTGACATTCTGATAGTAAGGGTGTTACACTTGAGTTCCTCTATTATTAGTTGTTCATTTTGCAATGAGTAGCTAGTGCCATAAAAGATTGACATTGAAGGATATTCTTGCAAGCTCCGTCCAAAAGAGACAACATTGAGACTTTTTAAAAGTACAAGCACCTCATTTTGCATTTGGTAAATAAAAAAGTTCATGTACTTGTACTTGCAGTTTTTAAAAGTTAATGGTACTTTTGAAAGCATCTAAGAAAAATCTTTTCAAAATTAAAAAGTCTAATATAACCTCATACATTAATTAATATTCAAATTTAATTCTTGCATTAATGTTTATTATAGTATTTCTTTTATTTTAAAAGCTATTTTATCAAATACATTTATTATTGCTTGTACTTATTAAAAGTCATTTTTAATTTAAGAGAAAAAGATAAATAGGTCCTTGACCTTTTGATCCATAGACATTTAAGTCCTTCAGGATTTAAAAATACATTTAAGTCCCCGACCTTTTCAAAACCTAGACATATCGATCCCTCATGTTCACTTGGCTCAGTCAGACCTAACGGATAAATCAAACATGACTTTCATTGTACTAATCTGGTCGTTATGGATGCATACGTAGGAGAGTTTTTAAAATGTGACAAGGTAGACTCAAGAATGGATGTGTCCAGATTTTTCAAAAGTCAGAAATTTAAATATATTTTTAAAGTCTTAGGGATTCAAATATCTGCAGACCAAAAAGTTAGGGATAGATTTATCATTTTCTCTTAATTTAATTTACCAAATACAAATACTACAACTTTTAAAAAGCTATATTATAAAAGCTAGCTTTTATAATCTACTTTTGAAAAGTAAAAGACTAAGCCTAAATTTATCACAGTTTTAAAAAAACTAGGTCAACAAACTATATCTAGTCATAAAATATTTTTTGAAGTTATGAAATACAAAAATAAGATAGTAAAAGTATAACATTAATGTTCAAATGCCTTCAACGTCTATGCAGAATATCATCTAAAAGTTGCGGCCAATAATTCTCCTAGACAAAGTGAGGTCTCGAAAGACAAATAATCAAATAGATAGCTTTTCTAAATTTCTGTACTATAATATATTATTTAAAATTTATAGTTATGTATGTATGGCTAAAAATACTATAAAAGAAAAATAGGTATTTACAGTCAAAATTCTTAAAATTTTTAAATTGCAATATAATGATATATTGTCTATTTAGGTAATTTTGCATGTATTCAATGAAAATGTGCTAAAATTTTTTCATAATGTGCATCTCAATTTAGGTCCACCCTTATATCATATGAAGACAAAATAGTTAAAAACATAATAATTTCTAGAAATTTAGAAAACAAAATTAATAAAACTATCACAAATTTTTAACTTATCGTATCTCATCAAATTCTAGCACAACAAAAAAAAAACAAGACTTTCAAATTTATTAGAGACCTCTAAATTTCTTTTTTCAATTAGAAGTCATATT
>NC_029785.2:37440900-37441339 GCF_000816755.2 Arachis ipaensis | reverse complement strand
TATTATTATCTTAAAAAATTATTAAAATAAATTGATACCAATAATTTTAATATGAATTATACAACTTTTACATATCAAGTGCAAGTCTTCTCTTTTTATTGGAGTATTTCTTTGTACGGTTTAAAGCAAAATAAATTTACCGGGATCGAGGAGTCTTCAACCAAATGCAAAATAATATCTTTTTGAAATAAAACCTATATTTATGACTGGTTGGCTTGAATTTAATATTATTTTGACCTACGTTAAGATTGGTCATAACATAAACACTTCCTTCAAATATCATTTTTTTCAAATAGAGAGACTTTTGAACTTTTTATTGTGCATTGTATATGCTCTTTGTAAAATAACATCACAACAAAAAACTTAAAAAATAATAAATAGTAAATTAATTTAAAAATAATATACAATTCTATATTATCTCTTTATCAAATAAAACCAT
>NC_029785.2:37430760-37440361 GCF_000816755.2 Arachis ipaensis | reverse complement strand
TCTTGAGATTTTTAATAAGATCATACCTGCAAAGAAATTAAGATAAAATAAAAAGACAAAAGAATGTAAATAAAAAACTAATTAAAAAATTATATTTAACATTATATTAAACTCAAGGTTAGAACATAATCTAGTAACCATCACAATTGTCAAGAAAAATATAAGTCTTGGATATAAAAATTACAATCACATAATACATTTAAGAAAATTTATATATAACGTAGGATTAATCTAATCTAAATTAAAAATAAAAATATTCAATTAATTTGATTATTTATTTTAAAACAAATCATTATAATTATGTGCATTTGATTCCTAAACTTCAAATATAAGATTGATGGGCCAAACTTGATATGTTCGAATATTGGCAAGTGCACCAAATCATTCTAAGTAATACTACGGCGAGTGGATATTGTTCCCACGAGAATTAATGGATTGAATCGAACAATATCTAATTGAATCTCTAGTTAGTTCGATCAAACCTTGGCAAGAGTAGGGGTGGCAAATGAGGAAGCTCACCCCGCCTGAAGCCGACAAAAGCCTGCCATTTGGCAGGCTGATCCGCCTTGCCTCACCTATTGAGGTGGTCCTAAATTCTTCCCCCACCACTCCTAACGGCGGGTTGGCAAGCAAAGCCTGACAAATCTCTTTTTATTTATATATAAACTATTAAATAATATATATAATTTTACAACCATTTCAATAAATTTATAATTTTTAAAAGTATAAAAAAATTATAATTTTAAAATTTACAAACATTAAAGTTTTTATAATTATAAATATGTAATAAACATAATTATAAACCAAGTTTTTTTAAACAAAATAATAAAACCAACATTGTCCAAAGAAAATAAACTTCGTCCAAAACATATAATTAAATATCTTTAAGTTTACAATCAATCAAACATAAAACATAATCCAAAGTATAACTTAGAACATCTTCAATTTTCACCTTCATCCTCTTATAGATCAATAGTATCATAGAAACTTGTAAAGAAAATGCCCCTGACAAAAAAATGCATGGTCCCATGGGGAAGCCCGTCCCGCCCTGCTGAAACCCGCCAAAGTCTACGGATTAGGCAATGCGGGTTAGGCGGATTTTTTAAGTTTTATGGTCTCAAATTTTTAATCCAGTTCGTTTTTTTTTTTTGCTGGTTACAGGGGCCGGCCCAGCAGATTTTGGCCCATTTGTCCTCCTAGACAAGAGGATTGTAAATATTGAAGTAAAGGAAAGAACAATGAAGTAGTGTATTTGAAGTTGAACAAGAGAAAGTGTATGATTTAGGAAAGTAATTAATGAGTGAGATATCAAAGGTTTCAAAGATGTTTAACTCTTAGAAAAAGTAATGCTTGTTGTAACACCCTAATTAGCCTAAGCTCTACCTCGCGTCGTAAAGTAAAGGTTAATCAGAGATTACGACAGTTCTAAGCTCATACGTATAATATATATAGAAAGAATAGTATAATCTAAAAGCCCGATGAAGAATATAGCTCAAAAACCAAATTTGAAAAGCGCAAACGTACTAACGAAACTTCTAACTTAAAGCACAAGAAACAGATAAGATATATCAAAATATAATAGTATAAAGTCATAAGAATCTAGCCACGGCTCGCGAAGTTTAAGCCGGCTAGCCATATATACAGACATACAACAACTTGACAGTAAAACAGCTTATACATGTTTTGTTCTCTCAAATACAAGCCTCTAGGCAAAACAAAATACAAAAGTGAGAGACATATACAAAATAGACCACAAAGACTCAAAAAAAAGTCCAGATCCTCTGCTTCTGTCACCAACCAAACAACTCACCGAGGTGGATTGCGACCTGCATCTGAAAAAAACACAACAGAAAATATGGTATGAGAACCGAAAGTTCTCAGTTTGGTAACAGTGCCCAGTGATATAGGATATAAGATCCCGGGACGCCAAAAGCAATCCTAAGCTCTATATCCATCACAAGATTCAAACTTAAAGCATTCTAAAATAGTAAAGCATGATTATATAGACCTTAACATAAATAAACTGGGTAATCTATCTTAAGGAATTTCTACTCTAACCAAACACCGCTGTCCCACAGCCTTCACCAACCGATCCTCCATGCGATCCCATCGCCACCGACTTCCGAACCTCCTCAATCCTAGTAGAAAACACAGATAATATACAATGCAAGTAAATCACAAGTAGAAACATATAAGGCAAATAATTCAAATAGCAATTAGGCATGTTATACAAATAGGCAAGCCATCTCAAGTAGTCAAAGCATACAAACAGATAAGAAATGCATATGATGAATGCCTGTCCTACTGGCTGTGATATCACATTGTTGGTTCAACTGCCAACCCAACACATCTCCATGGAGATGTCGCCCTTCAGAATCATCAATGGGAACCCCCAAGATATAGTGCTCGGATCACTGTCCAGGGTTTTGCGCCTGCACGCTCTATTGATCCAAAGGGATGTGAGCGGGATACTCTTACCTCAGACCTCACATTTCAATGTAAGCGGGATTAACCACCGTCCCTGCCGGGCGCATAACGTCTCAGAATCTCAGTAAAAATAATATTTCAGTGGTTTTCAGAAAACATTTTCAGTATCCATGAATCCACCATCTCATTCAGTGTCCTTGACTCACCTCAACCACTGTCCGTTCACATTTCAGTTTCCGAACATCAACAATTCCTAATTTTTCATCTCATATATCAATCACCCTTCACATGACATCAAACCATCCTCAGCACGCCAGAAACCTAGGCCTCTGTTTTCTAAGTTTTCCAAATAATATCACCTAGATCCATTAAATTCTTTCCCATGTTTTACCAAAACTAGGCCCAATAGTCTAAAAATGGTGTTAAAGAAGCTTACAACCTTGTTGAGAAGGTAGAATAGTTGAAAATAAAGAAAAATTTGAGAAACAGTGCGAGTGCGTCCGGACAGGGGTCTGCGCGCGCACGCTCTGGAGAGTTTTAAAATGTGTGCGTACGCACAGGGGTATGCGTACGAACAGGTGTCAAAATTTACAAGATCTGTTCACTCACACAACCTGTGCCAGCGCCCCCAATAGACTGGCCTTCTCAACGTGTGCGGGTGCACAGATGTGTGCGGACGCACAGGTTGCAATTCATCCTTAGATATGTGCGCGCACAAGCTGTGTTGGCGCTGCAAACAAAACGCATTTCCCTGCCTATGCGTGTGCACAGGTGTGTGCGTCCGCACAGATCAAAATTTTCGCAGTGTTGTGCGTCCGCACAGGGGTGTGCGTGCGCACATATCAAAAATCATAAAATTCTGCAACTTAGCAAAATTTCATATTTTCAACACCAACTTTGAATGATCATAACTTCCTTTACAAAATTCCAAATTTTACAAACTTTATATCAATATAAAGGATTTTCAAAGATCTTTAATTATAAACAAATCTCATCAAAATTTGAAAACTGAGGCATAAGTTATGATCGAACAAAGTTCACCAAAAACCCAATTTTATCAAACTTCACAATTTTCACAATTTCTTACCATACACATTCCAAACCATACCAAACCATTCAAAACTACATTTTTCATCAAAATTAACTTGTTGTGCCCTAATACACCAATATTACCATATTTCCCTTCACATTTCACTATTCTCAATCTCGACATCAGCTATATAACACTTATCATCAAACCACATTCAAATTTACCATTCCATCAACCTCAATCTCACATATATCACAATGAACCAACTTTCTAATCCATACACTCATTCAACATCATAATATCACTATAAATCATCATAATTGAACCCAACATTCATCAACTCATCATGAACCATCATTCATCAACATTCAACACACCAACAATCATTTTATTTCAAACCTATCCTATTGGTTACTAGTCTAAGTGTCCATGAATATTATATACTACATAGAGAAAATCGAAACCATACCTTGGTCGATCACCTATATGTCCAAAAATCAAAATTGAGCACCAAATGAGCTTTCAACCAAAATCCAACCACCAATGCAACTCCAACAAGCACCAACAAGCTCCAAACTCACGATAATCAAGCTATATACATATAAATCACCACAAATCAACCTAGAGCTCAACATAAATCAAAATCTTATAAGAGTTCAAAGTCTCTTACCTTGTTCAACAGTTTTGGTAGCCAAAACTCAATGCTAAGCAAGGATTAGAGCGAACCTAAACACCCAAAAATCACAAATCTCACTTAATCACAAACCCTAAAACTCGAAATTTTGGAGAGAAGAATAGAAAATATTTCGTGGTTACCTCTTCAGTTTCTTGTATGGGTTTTGTAGAGTTCTTCACAAGGAACGCGTAGCCGCAAACGGTGCGGCGATCGGAACTCTGTAGCTCAAGATATGAGCTAGAGAAGAAGAGGGTGAATAGTGTTTCTTCTTCCTCTCTTCCCCTTTCTATTTCAGCATGAGTGTGTTGTGTTTATGTGTGTGTGCTCGAAATAGGTTCATTAATGAACCTTATATATGTTGGGCTTGGGCCCAACCGGTTAACGTTTTTAACCCGTTTGACCTAACTTCGGGCCAAAACTTTAAAATTAATGCCCGATTTTTAACTTCTAATATTTTTCTAAGGTTTTTGACGGTTTTTACTTTTTCTTGTGCGGTACCGGACAGACTTCAACCGGTTCAACGGCCAGTTCGCGGTTTTTCGCAGTTTTTCGCAGAAAACACATTTCCTGACTCAGAAAAACCTACTGAGTCCAAAAATCACCTTTAAATCCTCAAATTCTCACTCTAATATTTCGGAACCTACTTTGGGTAATATAATCACTTAATTAACCGATTGATTAGTTGCGGTTCTTACACTTGTGCGTTCCTACTTTGACTCAGGTAAAAATCTTTTCACAGCAAATCGTTTATAATCAAATTCTAATTTCTTGGCAATTTAATTTCTCTTAACTTAATTAATCGTCAATCTCCTGGTCAACTAATTAAGAGAAAAGGTGAAGTACAATTTTGATTTATAGCCACACAGTTTTCAAAATACTATCCCTAGTTAAGTTGAGAATCATGAGAAAGAGTTTTAAGCTAATTCTGATATTAAAATTTTTAAAGTAATAAGAGAACCTAAGACATAATTAGAATATTTTTCAATACTTCTAATAATTAAAGATGAAGAACGAGACTCAATCTTGAAAAAGTAGAAAAACTATGAATCAAGATAAAGAAAACACTTACATTACTAATCCATAAAATCAAACAGAGCTCCTAACCTTTAATAAAAGGAGGTTTATTTACTCATGGCAGAAAAAAAAAGAACCTAAAACTAAGAGTTCCTTGATCCATAGATTGATAACTCTCCCCCTCTGTGAACCTTGTTCACTTATTTATATTCTAACTTTCTAAGTATTTTAAATTCAAAAACTAATCTTATCTTCTTATCTTCGAAGAATAAGATAACAACTTTCACAACAATAATTCAAATATAATCTAATCTAAACTAAATCCAAACAACCAAATTTTATCTTTCTAGAATAAGTTAATGCTAACTAATCATTTAAATCTTGAATCTTCTTTTGAGTTTAGAGCTTCCTAGAGTGGATTATGATCTTAGCGCGGACTTCATGGATTGGCGCTGGACTTTAAAAAATTCTAGGCCATTGGAAGTTGGAATTGCACTTGGATCTGGGCTCCAGGTTTGGGCGCCCAGTATGTAGGAGTTATGGCGCTGGACTCCACTTTTAGGAGCTGGGCGCTAGCCCATTCTAGCTTCTCTCAGGCACGAAGGCACCGGGTTTGGAGATGATGGAGTTGGACACCTATTTGGGCGCTGAGCTTGGAGGCATGGGCGGTGGGCACTGGTTCCTTGGAGTTGGGTATCTAGTTCTGGCGCTGGACTCCCCTCTGCTGTGAGTGTATTTATGTTTTCTTATAAAGTTCATCGTAATTTGCTTTAAACATGTCTTAAAAACAATCCTTCTAAATCAACTCCAAACATATGATTAAATATAAAAATTTTATTAAAACATAATAACTTTGATTAAAACATAAAAACATTATTCAAAAAAAAAATCTAAAAACAACAAAAAATACATAGACATAAATTTTTTTTTAAACCTACAATCATTCAAGAATTTTTTTGTTCCTTATTATTAATATTAGCGTAAGTGTAATATTCACAAAATCATGGTAATTTTCGTTAATTATGGTAATCTTCATAAACCACTATTAAAAATATAACTTTGTATGGATATAGTGGTATAATAGGAATAATAAAATTATGGATAGTATTATGATTATGTAAAATAATTTTTAAGCTATTCTAGTCCTTAGACACATATAGATTAGAGTCATTTTTGTAATGACACCCAATTAAAACAATATCATCAACTCGAACATTTAGAATATATGCAAATGCAGACTATTTTCTTGTTAAATAAGCTTCATCATCTACTATTCATGTAATGCGACAAGGTATAAAATAGTTAAATTGAGAAACTAAATTGATATTTATTCCCATCAATGGTATTGCATTTGTAACACCCTACTACACAGAGTTTTACGCTTAAGTCGTAAAACAGAGGTAGCATGATATTATGACCTCTAAAATAAAATGTACTATGTATATTAATTGAACGAATGGAGTATTTTAGGAGCCTTGAAGAATAGGTAAGGCAAAGTCGCAAAATTAAAAGCGCAACGCTCAGAAATAATGATTACTTACGTGAGAAGAAGACTAAATTTCATAAGAGTAATTAAACAAAAGTAGAAACAGAAGGTCAAGAGTACAAAATAACAAGCTCCTAACTCAGCCTGCGAAGCTAAGGCTGGCCGGAGAATATTTACATACATATACACATATCCCAAAAATCTAAAATACATAGAAAAATTCTAACTCTCTTTAAACCTCTAAGAGGGACAAAATAACAAGTTGTTCGGAGAGAAAGTTAAGGCTAAATACACAGAAACTATACAAACAAAAGGAACCCATAAATTCCGCTTTAAAAGCCCAGACGCCTAGCGAGGTGCCTCTCGACCTGTATCTGAAAAAAATAACAACACAATATCGGATGAGAACCGAAAGTTCTCAACATGGTAAAAGTGCCACACACATAAGATATAAGGTCTTGGGAATGCCAGAGGCAATCCTAGAACTCCGATACTCAAATTATAAAGCTTAAAGTATTAAATAGAAACCTTAAAAGGTGGTTTTCTAAGAGTATCTAAGTTTAACTTAACATAATCTTAACTCTAAGTCTTACCGCCTTTCCTCCACACCTCCATCTCCGACAACATATCACAACATATCACAGACAAATAAGCAGATAAGGCAATCACAAGAAGGTTACAAGCACTATAGGTAACAAATATACATTTAACATAGCAAGTACATTTAGGCACACCCAGTGAATGCACAAACAAGTAATTCAAGTAATATGCACATGATGCATGCTTGTCCTATGGCTGATGAGTCTCATCTGTCAGTTATCAAGCCAACCCGACAAGTCCGGTTTGCTAAACCCTTGGACTATCCCTCGTTGCGCATCCCAAGAGTCTATGCATAGCTTTTTCTCATATATAAATATCAATTGCTCAATGGGGTACTATTCTCCGGAATTTATACGTGCCCGGTCACTTTTACGACGTAGGGTCAACAGAGTATCGAGTTTCGACCTGGTACACGTGGTGGCAAGCCACGGTACTTTACCTAGAAAATCTCGTATCTCAGATCATTTGATTGTTTAAGCCAAGTATTATACATAATCATTTATAACATTTCATATTCAATTCATCACTTTTTCAGCTTTACTTCGTCTCCAAGTTATCCCCATTTCCTAACTTCATCTGATTATCAGGCTTAATACTATTATTTATGACTAGAAGAATGAAGATAGAAGTTTAGAAGTTTGAAATTATTTTGAAATCACAAAAATACATGTGTTGAGAAACAGGGTGTGTGCGTACGCAAAAATGTGTGCGTGCGCACACTTACGTAAAAATCCAAGGAGAGCGTACACACTAGGTGGTGTGAGTGCTCCCAGCAGCACGCATAATTGTTCTTATGCGTACGCATCAGGGTATGCGAGTGCTCCTAGCAGTGGGCTTTCCCCTGTGTGTAGTGCGCATGCACGTTTTTGAAAATTTTGCAGGGGTGTGCATTCGCACAAGAGTGTGCGTACGCACAAGTGAAAACTTGGCCCTGCTCAGAGCATGCGCACAAGGGTGTGCGTACGCACATATACCGAAAATCTTGGTTCTGCCAGAACTAAAAAAAAATAACTTTTTGTTCAAATTTTTCGATGCCCATAAATTTTTCGATTTAAAGTATTTTTCATCTATTCTTCGAATGGCGTAAACTTCACGAACCAAATTTTCATTTAAAATAAGTTGGAAATAATTTGAGGGTCCAAAAGTTAAGTTATAGCTCGCCGAAGTTTGGCCAAATCCAACTTTTCACAAACCCTTTAAACCTCTATTTCATTAATTTACCATTCACACATCAACCATTCCACACCTGAAATCAGTCCTAATATATACAATATCCCAGCAACATAACTTTACACCATTCTAGCATCCATCATACATCAATATTACACAATCTCACGCCTCAACAATTTCATCATACACTTACTCAATATGTATATAATCATATCATCACCAACTCAACCACTTTTCACACTATTATCAATATAGCAACAATCACCATCACATAACCAACTCACATCATAAATATCAAAGATACTAAGCATTATACATTTCCGTGCGTTCCAGGTTATCCTATGGTCATCTAGCCTAAGTTTTCACAGAACATTAAATATTATATACACGAAACCTAAATCATACATTGGCCGGTTTCCACGTAGTGATCAAGGAAACTCACCAAAACAAACATAGCCCTAAAAGTTCAATAAAACACTAGTGCTCAACCTCCACCAAGTTCCAACGTCCACAATTTCAAACTCCAATTATTTATACACAACCTAAAACATGTTCATAACACATGTACACCCAAATTTATATATCCATATCAGTATTCATACACTAATTCAGTGAATTAATTAGGGGCAATAATCCTTACCGTACTCACAGATCCAGAGAATCAAGTTCAACAAATTTCGCAAACTAATTCGAACCTAGAGAACTAAAATCAACAAATTCTCCAAGTTAGACACTCACAATTTTCGAAAATTAGGAGTAGAAGAACTGGAATGATAGAGTGGCTTACCTAAAAAATTACTCCAATAGAATCATAGAGGTCGACGCGGTGGTCGCGTGGCCGCAAACAGTGCGGCGATCGGAGTTCGGAGTGAGAAGTTGCGTGGGTTTTATTTTGGCATTAGGGTTGAATCTTCTTCTCCCCTTCCCTGGCTGTGTTCAGCGTTTATGCTGAATGGGGAGGAAGAAGATGAGCTTCAGCTCATTTAAGTGTTGGGCCGGTTGGGCCTACGGCCTCGGTTTGGGGCCCGTTCAACTAATTCGGCTCGTTCGGTCCAATCTTGAGTTGAATTTTTTAAAATTAGTGTCAAAATTTTCGTTTTGATGAGCTCTATCCTAATATAATATAATATTTATATTTCTAAATTTTTTTATTGAATTTTAATTTATTGACTAATTATTTACTAATTTAACGGGGTTT
>NC_029785.2:37425172-37430536 GCF_000816755.2 Arachis ipaensis | reverse complement strand
TTCCTGAAAATAAAAATCACAATATATTATCAAATTATTTTTATTATGAAAAACTTAAAAATTTTTTAATACACTAGCAATCTTTGAATTGCATCTCCAAACTTGACATAATTCTAGCAAAAGTGAACCTAAATTGAGAAAAGTCAAACTCATTATATGCTCCACTTCGAAAATTTTTTCAAAAATATTTTGGTTGACATAGAGAGTATAGAAAAGATGAAATTTAAACTTAGCTTATAAAACTCCTTAGAAGCAATTGCTTGATAAACAAAAAGAATAAACTTAAATAAGAACAATTATCAAATTATCAAAAGAATAATAATATAATGACTACATAAAAAAATATCATAAAAATTTATAACGTTAACTTGTATCTTAAAAAAAAAATTTCATAAAAATTATAACTTATAGAAAAATAATAATTTATAAAATATTATTTAATGTGAAATAACTTAATTTATAATTATAATATATATTCCATAAATAGATTAAAAAATAATAATTTTCTAATAATACATTATCCCAAAGACGTATGCTTGTACTACTTGTTTGAAGGGAATACACACAAGATATAAGGGAATACAACCAGCCATACATGAAACATGAATGAACATACACACAAGATATAACAACTTTTACAATACAATAGAAACATAAATCAAACAATATATAGTTACTTCTCAAATTGCTAAAAAGAGCACGAGAAATGTGTGATTGAATTATGTATTTACTTTTGTCTTAAAATTCTGAAATGTCTGAAATTAATTACTATTTGGTCACAAATATGATTACAAAAAAAAAAAAAAATCACATTACTCTAATTTTGGAGATCAATAAAACTAAGAGTTTATTTCAAATACAATTGGATCGCCTTGATGAAGAGAAAAAAAAATATGAATTTTTTCAAGTTATTTGAAGTCCAAACAATCACGAGAAATTCTCTAAATCTAGACTACCTCTAAGTTGGTAAATTTAATTTAGATTTGGTAATTATTTGAAATTCAAGTTGATTATGATTAGGATTTTTATCGTTAGTTTAAATTTTAAGTAGGATAGTTTAGATTTAAATGTTAAGTGTTGTTAGCTTTGTCAAAATATTTGATTTTTTAGCAATATTTTTAGGAGTTTAATCATATTTGATCTAATCTCTTAAGATTTAATTACCATATCTGTTAGGAATTTAAAGTTCAAATCTAAGTTAATCTAATATATTAAGATCAAATTTTATTTAAATTAGATAGAATCATATATTTAGTTTTATTTCAAATTTTATAACTTTATTATTTTAGGGAGAGCTAACCCACATCAAGGCTGATCAATATGTAAACAATTTTGTAAGATATTTTAAAAAACTTTTGATGAATAAATTCTTTAGTTCTTGAGAAATATAAAATATTATGTATTTGAGTGATTTGCCTTTGCTTGTTGTATGAATAAATTGAAGGATCTAATCTACGATAATTCTTAATTTTAGTTTTTTCAATTTATATCTTTGATCTATGTATTAAAAATAGGTTCTTTAAAGAACTAATAAAAAAAACTACTCTTCCAATAACCTAAATGACTAAGAACAACTGTTTTTTGTTTTTAAAAATCTAGTAAAAAATAATTATCGATGCCTCTATCTTTATCTTATTATTTTCATTGAATTTCTCAAATAAATTAATTGTTTTAATGAACAAGTAGTAAATATTTTAAAATATAGTTTCTGAGATAGTTTTACATTAATGCTCTTGGATTACTCCCACCCAACCCTCTTATGCTTCTATTCCCTTTTCTTCTTAAATAAGAGTGATCTATCTTTTGCACACAACAAAAAATTGTAATTTCTAATCTAACACCAAAATCCTTGCTTTCTATTTGAATAGACACCCACTCTTAAGTGTCGAGATAACAATTTATAATCTTTGACAAAATTATCCGATTAAGATATATAGTGGCTCCTAATTTGAGGTTACAATCATTCAGGAGGTGTGTGAGGCTAAGTTGGTGGAGCAGCACCTTTGCATGTGCACATCCAAAAAATAAAAATAAAATTTCATAGCATTTCTCATTTTATTCTCAAAGTCTAAAGTGCACTTTTCATGACAAACAAACACATTGAAAAGAGGAATAGAAACCAAGCGAATACCTTAATGGCAAGCAACATGAAGCTTTTGGAAGTGTTCCTCCTACTGATTTTGATTCCATCAACCACTCAAACAGAACCCAATCCGGCGAGGAACCAAGACCTCGTTGCCGCGACTGCGGAGATGCAAAGGGCGAATTACTTCACATTCGTGATGCTCGTCAACATGTCCCCGCCGGACGTAAGACTCGAAGAAAACGTGACATTCTTGATGCCAAATGATAGAATGCTATCTAACATTTTGTTACAAGAAGGGTCAGTTTCAGGGTTCTTGCTAAGGCATTCAATCCCATCACCATTGTTATTTGACACATTGAAACAATTCCCAACAGGCACAACAATCCCAAGCTCATTGCCAAATTGCATGCTCAGGATCACAAACAATGGTAGGAAGAATTATGTTATCAACAATATTAGAATCATTAGCCCAAATATTTGTGTAGCAGGATCTTCAATTAGGTGCCATGGCATTGATGGGGTATTATCAGAATCTTGTGTGCCATCATCATCAATGAATAATAATAACTCTAGTGTTCCCACACTAAAACCATGTCCTAATAGCACAGATTCTTCTTCATGTTTGGCCTCACCTCCAATTCCATCTCCTCCGTTGTTACCTTCCGCACCTTCTAGTAGAGATCCCAACCTCCTAACCCCAAGATCAAGTCCAAGCCCAAGCCCAAGCCCAAATGTTAAGTCAGCAGGTTCATCCTATTTGCTTTCTTTTGATGGATCATTAAATTTTGTGGCTTTCTTGGTATTGTCTTTAGTAGGGATTTATCTTTAGTCCAAGAAAATTTTGAGGTGTTTCATGCAAATGAAGGTCATGAGGAGCTTACTTATTGTTTGTTAGATGACATAATTAAGTTCAAAAATAAAACTTTTTTATTGTTGTAATGGGTATATTCTTATGTTGTAATGAGTTACTTCCAGCTCTCTTTTAATTTTCACCCTTTAAAAATAAACTCTAGTAGTGGTGTTGATATTTAGCTGATATAACAACTTAAATTCTAGTTTATGAGCACAGAACCAAGTAAATACACTAAATTTGATTTGCAGCATGCTTCTTGTTCTGAGGCGAATAAGACCATTTTTAAAGGGACCAAAAATTTTAACCGCCAAAAAAATTGATGGCATTTTATGATAAATTTGTAAATATTTTTAATTATTTTATAATATTGTTAAAGCAATTTAATATACTTATTATTGGGGCAATTTACATAAATAAATTGTTTTTTTTTTTATCAAAGATAGGAGACTCGAACCCGTAATCTCTTAATTGAGTATGGGGAGACTATGCCATTTGAGCTATTACTCATTGGCTTACATAAATAAATTGTTACAACTTCAAAATTATGTAAATGCATTATTTCCAAAATGAAGACGCAAATACATTGTGTTATGTATCTATAGAAATCGCTACTGGCAGTAGCGGTTTACACAAACACAGAATCCACTGTCAACTGCGGATTACGTTGAAATGTGGCAGTATAGCCTGCCGCAGTTTCTGCTTGATTTGAGTTGGTCATAAAACTGCGATTTATGTGTATTGGACACGTGCGTAAATCGCTAGAGACAGCAGCGGTTTACGTTAAATATGGGTTGTGTTCTTTGCTGTTGATTTGCATTTGAGGTTCTAGCTAAATGAATTTTTTTATTTTATTTGTGCAACTTTGTTGTCTTATGCCAAAAGCTAATGTAATGGGAAAATAAAAGTTATAGCTAGTGCCTGCTTAATTTTGGTATGAGCTATTTGGTGCACTTAAAGTTTGGAGGAGGATAATTATATGAATTACTTTTCACCTTTTCATCGACTCAATAATAGTTTGATTTGTCACAAAAAAAAATACTACTTTAAAAAAAAAATCTCATAAAAGAACTTTCTAGTAAGAATTTTTTAAAAACCATAACAATTCTAGTTAAGTTGAGAACTTTTTAGAATTCGCGCTATATTAAGTATACTATCAGCAAATGCTTTGATAAAATAGGCCATCATCCGCTGCATAGTATCGCTATCGGGGTGAGGTAAGCATGAAATTTTGTCCAAGTAAAACATTTGCATTCTCAACATTACCAACAGCTATATGGTTTGCATAAGTAAAAAGCAAATGGATTAAGCATAAACCCCTTTCCTCATATTTAGTTTCTTAAAATGGGGCGTGGAGATCTCAAACTAGATGAAGTTGATATCATTGAAACGAATTCATTATGATTATTATAACACAAAAACACACACCTTGAAATCATAACTAATGTATGGAGAAGAATAGAGTGAAATTAACGGCTGCACGATCTATTCAGCCGTTTTTTCTATTATTTTTTAAAGAGATATATATTTTCTGTAATTGTAGAAGCCTTTTGTTAAAATTATATTTTATTTACATATTTAAAAAATTAAAATAAAATTAATTTTGTATTAACGGCTGTACAAAGTACGATCTATTCAACCGTTTTTTCTATTATTTTTTAAAGAGATATATATTTTCTGTAATTGTAGAAGCCTTTTGTTAAAAATAATTATTCTGATAGGTATTAGTAATTTTATTTTTTTTAATTTATAAAAATAAATTAATATGTATTTAAAAAATCATCTTTAAATCTTAACCATTGCATTAGCTTTTGGCATAAGACAATAAAGTTGCACAAATAAAAAAAAATTCATTTAATTAAAACCTCAAATACAAATCAACAGCAAAGAACACAACCCATACTTAACGTAAACCGTTGTTACCTCCAGTGGTTTACGCACGTGTTTCAATACACATAAACCGCTACTGCCAATAGCGATTTATGACCAACTCAAATCAAACAGAAACTGAGGCAGGCTACCATGCTGCCACATTTCAACGTAATCTGCAGTTGGTAGCAGCAAATTTTGTGTTTGCGTAAACCGCTACTGCCAATAGCGATTTTTATAAATACATGAAACAATGCCTTTTTATTTTAAAAACAATGCATTTACGTAATTTTAAAGGTGTAACAATTTATTTACGTAAATTGTCTTATTATTGGACTACATTTTAAACTTGCCCCGAATAATACTGTTATATATATATATAAAACTTAAATCTTTTTTTTTTACCAAAGATATGAAGACTCGAACCCGCAATCTCTTAGATGAGTATGAAAAATTTATGCCATTTGAATTATTACTCGTTAGCATATAAAACTTAAATCTTTGATCGGGAAGAATCAAGTGAAACTATTCTAATAGAAAAAAAAAATAGTTATTTGTC
>NC_029785.2:37384608-37425110 GCF_000816755.2 Arachis ipaensis | reverse complement strand
AAAGTAAAAAAAAATGAAACGTGGCTGATATTCATGTGAATATATATACATATATGACACTTGCCCTTTTATTAAAATATATCATGATCATCATCCAATTTTATTTCTCTTATCATTCACGGTCAAGAAGAAAAGGGAAAGATAGCCGTGAGTGAGGGAAGAAAGAAACCGTGGCACCGTTGAACTTCTAACTTTGATTTCCTGAAATTCGTAAATAAAAAATTTAATCCAGTAAAAGTGTTCGAATTTTTCTCTTTTATACGTTAGCGTTATTTTTGTTCAGTAAAAGTTAACAGTGACGTAGCTCCTCTTCTCCTTGAGTTCGGCTAATTGAAATTTTAGGAGATACAGACAATTTCTGATATTTTCTTTTTCAACAGCTCGATCAGAAAATTTTTTCAAAAGTTCCGTTGGTTTGATTTCGTAGGAAAGTAGGAGATTTCATGTTAAAATTAACTGTTTTTAATTTATGAATATCATGGAAGTCTAGTAGATATTTGCAAATAATTTATGATTGTTTGAAATGACTGAATGATAAGGTTAAATTGCATTTGTGACTGAATGTGATGAATATGTATTTGATTTTTTGATTGTTTAGGAATGCTGAGAATTCTGATTGTTGAGTTGGAAAGTCGGTTTGATTTGTTGGTATTGAACTTATTTGAAAATGATTTCTGATTTTGGAAATATTTGAAAAGAGGTTGAGAATGGTTCGGTTGGGACCCGAAAAGAGTGGCAAAGTCCGAGTTTTAGGAGAGATACTATTGAAATTTTATTATGAAACTTAAGACTTTTTTTGAAATATATAGAAAAAGGTTGGACTTGAAAAATTGTATTATTTGACTTTTGATTTATTAAGAAAAGATTTACGTTTGTGTTTGATTTTTTAAGAAAGACTTTATGTTTTGAGTTTGACTGTCGTCCTCCCTAAAGTCTCAAGACTCTGCCGTGAGATTTACTTAATAAATGATTTTTTTAAAGAGGTTTAAACCTGAAATGGTTTTGAAGTTGGGTTGGAAAAATCATGGTTAAGAAAGAACTGATTTTTGTATGAAAGAAAAACTTGTTGTAAGTAAAGTGGTTTCAGAGGTTTGGAAAGATTATAAAGAGAGGTATTGGTTTTTAAATAAAAATGACTTGAATTCGGTTAATTAAGTAAAGGGACCTCTGCCACAAAAGAGCAGAGAACAGTGACTGAAAAGATATTGAGTGTTGTTGGGCCTTAGTGCCAAGTGTCTAGTGAGGACGGCGATACGTAACGCTCACTTGACACAATAGAGACGTCTCAGTGAGGACGGCGATACGTAACGCTCACTGGAGGCCGTGGGCTTTATGTGTGAATGATTGTGCGGGGATACCCATGTGTATGGAATGGCTTCCAGGAGAAAGTGGCACATGCTTCAGCTGGAGAATTAGCGCCTGCAAGTACTTGTAGAGGTCATGTTCGGCATACTTCAGCTGGAGAATCAGCGCCTGCAAGAAGTAAAAACTTGCAGAGGTTATGCCGCTGGAATGCCTTATCTGACTTGCGAGTCAGATTGCGTCGAGTGCGAGTCGAAACCGACAAATGAGCTCATTACCTGTGATAGGACTAGACATGCATCATCATTGTTTGCACATTTGCATTTGATTGAGTTTGCTTATCTTGTCTCTTTGTGATTGTGCTGTTTTTCTTATTGCTATTTGTTTGTGTGTTGATCTGTTTCCTGTGCTATTAGTTTGTGTATTGAGGTGACTGAGAACAGAGGTTATGATTAAGATTTGTCTTAAGTTCTGAAAATTTAAAGAAGGTAATTAATTATATAAAGTAATAGTAAAATTTCAAAAGGTTTGATAAAAATATAGTTTTATTGAGTAAAGTTAATTATTTGCATTTTATTTCATTACTCTTACGGCATTTCCATTTCCTACTGAGAACGCGTGGTTTATTCTCACTCTAAAATCTTCCACCCTTTCAGTGACACAGGTTCGAAGACTCAGTTTGAAGCTGCGGGCGATTATTAGTCTTATTTGAGTTAAGTTTATGCGTTGAGTCGCTTTCCTAGAATTCCCTCGCTTTTGTTAGTTAAGATTTTATTTTATACAGAGGAATAGGAGTTATATCTGAATTTCATTTGAATTCTTTTGTATGATATTTATTATTATTAATAAATATGTGACTAGTATTTCTTGGAGATCTTTGATATATGATTTTAATTAATAGAAACAAAACTTTTCGGCTTTTTCCTAAAAATTGAAACGCGAAATCGAACTAAAGGCTTAGTATTAATAGTAAATATGGAAAACAGGTCAGTAATGCCTCACTTTTAGTACGATCATGACGTGCTAAAAGTTAGGGTGTTACATGTAAAGTTACATACAAAAATTACTCTGAATAATTTCCATTCTTATTTTAAACGAAAAGTCTAAGAGGCCAGCATTTTGATTAAAATTTAGCCAGTATTTAACCAATAAAAAAAGAGTGTATAATCACACTATTACTATCAAATGCATTGAGTTTTTTTAGATTGATGTATAAAAATATCAATGATGACTAATTGATGGCCAAAAAACATAAAATATATTGCCCCCAAGCAATATTCTTTTTTAAACCTTTGATTAAATATAATTAAACCATAAAATTATTTTTTTAGAAAGAAAATGCCAAAATGTAAAATATAAGAGTGGTTAAAGTAAAAGTAATAAAATTTTATCACCATGTGTTTTGTCGATTTTTAGGAAATCGATGGTAGTTCGATTCTAATGGTTTGGGAGCGAAACCAACTCCTCTTTTGCAGGTACCAGTTTTCTATAAATGCATTAAAGTGCCTTCGATTAGACGAAATTTGAAATAACAAATAAATTGGAATTTGTAAAAGAACAAAAGAAATAAAAGTAAAGCGTTCGAAAAAGAAATTAATTGAAACCGAAAATGTTGCGTTGAAATTAAAAGAAAGCGAGTAAAGTACCTTCGACTGAGTCAAAAGGCTTTTGACATGAAAATTAAAAATACTGAAGTGTAAATTGCATTCGAAAGTTAAATCATTGCTTGAAACGTAAATTTGCTTGAAAAGTAAAGTTTACAGAAAGATAAATTGAAAGGATAAAGACATGTGGAAGGAACCCTACAGATAATTGACTCGAGGCAGACTCAGAAAGTCTCTGGGGATGTGAGTGTGCGTGAGTAATTTCTGAAACGAAGTTCCAACCTGTATTCCCTAAAACTTTCTAATATTTATAGTCTACTTTTTAACCGATTATCGATTACATGGTGCTGTCTTGAATGTCTTGAATGCGCACTACTTGGTAACCGTTCCCTCTCTTTTGCTAATGAAATGTTACCCATCAATTCCTCACGTGGTAAAAGCCTTCAACTTCTCCACTTATGTAACCGTTCGATCCCTTATTCGAACAATTATTCGATTTCTCATTCCACTACTTTATTCGATCAGTCCCGTTTGATTTAAGAAGGAATCCAAAATCGAGTCCATGACAAGCAACTCCCAACTAATGCTTGCACGTGCACCTTTTTTGACATCTGCTTCCCTTCTGATTATTTCTTCAATACTTCAAATTAGCATCACCTAATCGAAAATATTTTTTGATTAACAAATTTCCCCCTTGGATTAATGTGTTTGTCTTCGAAATCATTTTTGGAAGATAAAACACTTAATCCAAATTCAAAACTTCAATTTCCTGAGTCAGTAATAATTACCATTTAACTTCCCATTAATACTGATCCGTTCGACACATTTCCCATGACTCGCGCTTTCTCTCTCTCCACCACTTCGTCTTCTTCACGAAGTTACCTCTTTTTCCTTTGAATTCATAATGGCTACAGTAAAATTCCATTTAAATTCGACACTTCTATTTTTTGTCAAACTTTTTCGAACCTTTATTCTCTTTATTCCTCTTGCATCCATCTTTTACGCGACCACTATTCTTCAATCCCCAAACTTTACTTTTCTCTGTTCTGCAATGGCTGCTTCATCATCTCATGCTGCCACTCAAGACAATGGCAAAGGCCCTGCAGTAGAACCACCGGCTCCACCAGCTCTTCATATATTAAATCAAGTCAATGATGAAGTTATTGATGATCCTCAACTTCAAGTCAGTGATAACAGAATCCTGATCCCTTTTAATGTGGGTGGAGATGTTCATTGTTTCCTTGGGCCTGTCGAAACCTTGGAAAGGGCAAACAAGAAGCTACCTTTTTTCTCCAGTGCTCAGGGAGAGGATTTGTTGATCAACCAAGTCCTTGACATCTCTTTCTTCATCAATCAGAAACCTTTCAAGAACAATCCAAAGGTTAACCCTTGAAGGGCTGACTTTACAGCCTGGCATTAGCGCCTTGCCCCTATAAAGAGCACTGCTTCGGGGACTCTGGGATTCAAGAACTTCTAAGGCTTTCCCATTTCTCACCTTCAACGCTCCCTTGGATGATTGGAGCTGTAACCTATTTTTGGAACAGGACAACTAATAATTTCCACCTCCCTTGTGGAATGATTGTCTCTTTTGGATGTAGCCGCTATTACAGGGTTTCCAATAAATTCTCCAAACTGCACTTCTGACATGCAACCCAAACACCAATACAACATTGCCTCTACCAATTCCTATAGTGAATTTATTGCTCATCACATGGGTAGGGAGGGAACTGCTGTTACAGACGATGAGCATGTGGCCTTTCTGTTTTATTGGCTAAATGCAATTGTTTTCTGCTCCCGAAATGTCCAAATGTCAAAGTTTTTTCTTCCTCTGGCTGCTTTGCTTCATGAAAGAAATAATCTTAATTTGGCCAAGCTTCTTCCAGGGCATATTTAAGAAGAGCTTGGTCAATTTATAAATTGTCTCCGAAATAATTATCTGATAAGTACAGGTGGCCCTCTCTGGCTTCTCCAACTATGGCTCAATACCATTTTCGAAAAGTATATGACAAAGCATGGAGGTGGTGCTACCGATAAACAGCACATCGAAGGCTTTCGATTGGCTGATTATAAGCCAAACTTCCTGAATACACAATCGGATGAAGACCGATTTTGGGCTGTCTTTTCTCTCTTCCATTCTTGTAAAGACTTTTATAATGAAAACCTCAATTTCGCCCCCTTTTTGTGTCAAAATTGTGGTCCTGCATGGCTCGATCGCTTGCTTTTTCCACATGATGCTGAGGAAAATGAACTGGCTAATCGTAATTGGGCGAATTTGCTGGCCGTTCAAGTAATTCCTACAGAGCGGCCCCAGCACAAAAAAGAAAAGTTCAAGATAACCCTATATGCCCCTCATTTCACAGCCAGGCAACTGGGTTTCTCACAGGCCATTCCAACCCTTCTTCCTCGAAACAACAAACCATTTTTCCACATCACTCTGACTTCTCAAAGTGAACTTGATTTCTGCCTCTTAAAAAATCAACAACAAAAGGAGCATTACAATTTCCTCATTTATGATCGCAGCTCATATATCACCAAGTCTTGCTTCAAATGGTGGACTGCTTACTACTCTAGGTATAGTCGTACTTTAGAGGAAATTCAGCAATCTGCCATTCGAAAAGCCCCTACTGCTGAAGGTTCTCCCAAAAAATATCAAAAAAAAAAAGTTGACACCACAGCCTCCTCACGACAACCACAACACAAGAGTCGAAGGACTCCCACCAGGACTTCCAAAAGGGTAACTATTTCTACACATACCCATGCAATTTAAATTGAAATATTCTGAAAATCACATTTACTTAACAACTCTTAATTTTGATTTTTCCATCAGTTACGGTTAAACCGTCAAGTGAGAGCTCTGATGGAAGTGAGTAATCCATCCGGAACATCCTTGCTGCTTCCTCTCAATCAGAGGATACATGATAAACCACTATTTTATGGTTTATCTTGTACTCATTTGAGTGATTTTTATCAAGTCCTTACCCACTTATTCATACAAATTGCATGATTTTACAATTTCTTCCTAGTTTTGTTCTATGGTTGAAAACTTGCTTCCTAGAAATCTTTAATTTGTATATTTTAATTCCCCTTTATACAATTCGATGCTGTGATCTGTGTGTTAAGTGTTTTAGGCTTTATAGGGCAGGAATGGCTTAGAGAATGGAGAGGAAGCTTGCAAAAAGGAAGGAACATAAGAAACTAAGGAGATAACCAGCGAGCATCGACGCGCACGCATGGCTCACGCGAGTGCGCGATATGGAGAAATTTGCAGCGACGCGTGCGCGTGCCTGATGCGTACGCGTGGATTGGAGTTTGCACAAAGACGCGTGCGCGTGACTGACATGTACGCGTGACACGCCAAAACGACCAGCGACGCGCATGCGTGACTGACGCGTACGCGCGACATGCGCGATCTGCAGAATTAACAGAAAACACTGGGAGCGATTTTGGGCCGGGTTTTGACCCAGTTTTCGGTCCAGAAACACATACTAGAGCCAGAGAACATGTAGAGACTCAACATACATTCTCATTAGCATAGTTTTAGTTTTTAGATCTGAATCTAGAGAGAAATTACTCTTTCTCTAGGTTTTCTTTTACATTCACATATTCTTAGTTTTATGCTTTTGCTTTGGATATTGAAGAGTCATCACCTCCGTTGAAGATATTATTCTAGTTTGTTTTCTTATTTCTTTATTATTCCATATTCTTAATTCTTGTTTAGAGTTACAATTGGATTACTTTTAGAATTTATTAATGCAAAGGATTACTTTTACTTTTAATTAAATTGTAGTTATTGTCTATCATGTCTTTCTTTTATTCCTTATTTAATTCTATGCAAGTAATTCTCATGTCAATGGAGTAGATTCCCAACTTGACATGGGGGTTGATTAAAAGGAGACACTTGAGTTGGAATGCTCAAGTGATTAGTTAAATTAGAAGTTGTTGGCTAATTCTGTATTTACTAACGCTAGACCTTCCCAAGGGAGAGGACTAGGATTTGCAAATAAGAGTTAGCTCAATCACTTGACTTTCCTTTATTTAGTAAGGGTTAACTAAGTGAAAATAACAATCTCTTTATACTACACTTGAGAGAATTCCAACAAGGATAGAATTTCCGATTAATCATTCCCCCAGTTAAGGCCTTTTATTTTGAATATTATAAATCTCTTTTAATTTTCACTGCTTTAATTTACAATTATTTTTTTGCCCATTGCCCAAACTCAAAATTACCCAGAAAACTCCTGATTAATAAGATAGCACCCTTTTGTCAACTCGTTGGGAGACGACCTGGGAGTCATACTCCCAGTATTTTTATTCTAATTTTGTGACAACCTTTCTAAATTGATGAGGCAGATTTTTGATGGTTAAGAGCTATACTCGCAACGTATTTCCTATATTTATTTCTTAATCGGTCAAACTTACGCGAAGCATCAATTTTTGGCGCCTTTGCCGGGGAGTTGCAATTGTGTGCTAAATTATTAATTAGTGTACATATTTTTAATTTTTGCGCATTTTATTTTATTTTATTACCATGAGCTGTATGTTTCTTTCATTGAATAATGCGTTTGTTGCCTGATCCGAGCTTAGCTGCATTTGATCCTGAAATTGAAAGAACTCTTTTCACATATTAGGCGAGCTCGGCGTCGGTTAGCCTCTAAGGGTGGTGAAGTGATTGTTATCGATACACCAGTCTCATCTGAGGGCGAATCTGAACCGCCATCTGAGGAGAAAACAAGCTCTTTTACTACTGATTCAGTTGATTCACGTGCAGATAACATGGCAGCACCTAGGAGGATTACTCTCCAGGAAGCTGGAGCCCCAGATTTTACACTACAACCGTATCAAATGCCTCATCCAAATTTGGCTGCAGATTTTGAACTGAAAACTGCACTAATCAACTTGATGCCCAAGTTTCATGGCTTAGCTGCTCAGGGGCCTATCAAGCACCTAAGGGATTTTCAGACTGTCTGTTCTACTGTTAGGCATCATGGTGAAAATGAAACTTCTATTCTGTTAATCGCCTTCCTGTTTTCTCTTGAGGGAAAGGCGAGGGAGTGGTACTACTCCCAACCTGAAGCAACTGTTACCAACTGGGATATGCTTAGGAGAGAATTCTTGGAAAAATACTTTCCAGCTGAAGTTACAGATAGATTGAGGAAAGAGATCTCCTGCATCATTCAAGGTGAATCAGAGACTCTCTATGAGTACTGGGAGCGCTTCAAGAACCTTCTGGACGCCCCCTATCATATGATTGACAAGTTGGTGTTGATCAGCTACTTCACTCAAGGCATGAAGCCTCGGGATAAAACTACATTGGATGGTGCTAGTAATGGTTCTCTGAAAAAGTACAAGACCGCAGATGAAGCATGGCAACTGATCAGTGACTTAGCTGAATCCACTCGGAATCACAGGCACAGGAACAGTCACTCAAAGGCTGTTGCAGAGGTTTCCTCTGGCATTGAGACTTCTGCTCTTACACAGAGTATATGTGAGATGACCAACCTACTGAAGCAGATGCATTTGAATCAATAACAATCTCAGCCTCCCCCTCCACAACAAAGCCAACAGTTGGTCCCCCAAAGAGTATGCAGAATTTGTGCTGATTATAGTCACTACACTAATGAATGCCTGCAGCTCCAACAAGAAGGCAACACTGTGGCAGTGATAGATGAGTTTTGCTCGATGGTCTATATTTTCTTCTTATAGAAATTAGAACTTCGTTGTAAGCATAGTTCTAAACCAAAAAATAATTCCCACATAAAAAATTTGAGTTGTCACATGTAACAAACCCCAATGAAAAATAACCGAAGTATTTAGACTATGGGTCGTCTCACAAGGAATTGCAATGAAATGGTCAATTATTGGCTATGAAGGATGTAAGGGGGGGTTTTGATTGATAAGGGGGCAATAAAATAAATGACAAGAAAAGTAAATCAAGCAAGTAATTAAAGAAAGCAATTAATAAAGAGAGACATTCATAGCAAGGTTTGAGATCATAGGCTTTCTATCCTAGTCATACAATATTAATTCATCTTATTTAGTCAACTCCAACAAATGAAAGAAGGTATCATGTTATCTTCACATAGGGAGAATGTCAAACAAGACTAATCAATCATATCACAATAATAACAAGAATCTATCTCATTTTGTCATCCCCAACATTGGAAGAAGGTGTAAGTTATCTTCCATGAGAGAAAATCAAACAAGACTAGTTAATCTCAAATCAAAATTCCTAATCAAGTCACTAATTGAATTAGCAAAAGATTAGAGTCATTGAAAATGATATTAACTAACAATTCTAAATCACCAACATAGGTTGGGTTTTCATGATTCAAGATTGCTCAATTACTCTTCCCAAGCCAAGAATGCTCTAAATCTACTCTAAAGCCCAACCAAGAATTTTGTCAAACACTTGGTGGGTACAAATGGAAAGCATAATAAATTGCAAGAAATAGTAAAATCTAACAACTACCAATTGCAAGGAAAGTAAGATCACAACTCAAATCAACACTAAAAGAACATCAAACATTAAATTTCATTGAAAGAAAATCCAAATCCAACAAGTACATCCATGAACATAAAAGAGAGAATAAAAGGAAAATTAACACTACAAATCATGAGAATGAAAGAGTAGAAGCAAGAATTCATAAAGGAAATAAGATGAAAACATGAGATTGAACCTAGATCTAGAAGAGATTAACCTAACCTAACCTAATTCTAGAGAGAAGAGGGAGCTTCTCTCTCTAGACACTAACCTACATGATGCTATACTACCAAACAATTGCTCCCCCCTTACCCAAGCTTGAATTCTGCATGAAATAACATTAGAAATGAGTTAGGTTGGGCCCAAAGTGCTTCAGAAATTGCCCCTAGCGATTTCATCTTTAGTGGGCCACGAGCAGCATCAGCGCACACGTGTATATGGCACATGCGCGCCCCTAAACGCGAAGCAAAATATGAAAAATTTTATATCATTTCGAAGCCCCGGATGTTAGCTTTCCAACGCAACTAAAAGCGCCTCATTTGGACCTCTGTAGCTCAAGTTATGGTCGATTAAGTGCGAAGAGGTCAGGCTTGACAGCTTTACGGTTCCTTTATTTCTTCATGAGTTCTCCCACTTTGCATACTTTTCTCCTCACTTCTTCCATCCAATACTTGCCTTATGGACCTGAAATTACTCAACAAACATATCAAGGCATCGAATGGAATTAAAGTGAATTAAAATCACCAATTTTAGGGCCTAAAAAGCATGTTTTCACATTTAAGCACAAATCAAGAGAGAATTGCAAAACCATGCTATTTCATTGAATAAATGTGAGAAAAGGTGATAAAATCCCCCTAAATTAAGCACAAGATAAACCACAAAATCGGGATTTATCAGGCAGCTACTCATAACTTCTATGACTGCCCGAATCAAGGATACAATCAACAAGGCAGCAACTACAACCAAGGTGGGAACTATAACCAAGGGTGGCAGGACAACTCCAACCAGGGTTAGAGAGATAATTCCAACCATGGCTGGAGGGACAACTATAACAGAAGAGGCAGAGACAACAATGGAAATCAGAGGCAGAACAACAACAACAGACAGCAGAACCAGAACCAGCCTTACAGAGCACCTCACCTAAGGCAGTCCTAAGGACCCCAGCACAACCAACAACAGGTCCTTCAGATCACTTATCCTCCTTCTTCATCAAATGACGAGATGCTTCGTTCTCTTGCACAAGGACAACAAGACATGCATACTACACTAAACTCTACTCTAAATGGTCTGAATGCCACTTTACAAGCTCTCGTCTCCCGGATAAATTCATTACTTGCTTCCACCAACCAGCCTTCAAGCTCTAGTGGAATTCTTTCTCAACCCTTACCCAGTCCCAAAGGTGGCATTAATGCCATCACTTTGAGGTCTGGAACCACACTGCAAGAGAGGAACCAGGAGGATCCAAGCCCACAAGAACACACCCCAGTTGAAGACTTAGTTGAAGTGGAAGATGCTGAAGAGGAAGAGGAAGTACAAGACAAGGTTGAAGAAGAAGTAGCTCAGCCAAGGAATGGAGCACCAAAAGACACAGAAGCTATAAGTGGCGCCATTCCTATCCCATTTCCACACCTTGCACGGAAGCCCAGGAAGCAGATGAAACTTGATCCCCAAAACGGTAGAAATTTTCAAAAAGGTTGAGGTAACTGTTCCCCTTTTTGATGTTATTCAACAAGTACCTAAATATACAAAGTTTCTGAAAAATTTATGCATACATAAAGATAAAATTAATGAATTAGAAACTATTCCTTTAGGTAGTTCTATATCTGCTTTAATGGGGGGTATACCTGAAAAATGTAGTGACCCAGGTCCATGCATGGTTAACTGTACCATTGGGGGTTTAATATTTTCTGACTGCATGTGTGATTTTGGAGCGTGTGTTAGTATGATGCCATTGTCTATATATGATACTTTGAGGCTTCCTCCCTTAAAAAGGTCGGCAGCTCGTTTTGTGTTAGCAGATAAGAGCATTATTACAGTGGTTGGAATTGCTGAAGACGTGCTAGTGAGCATTAAGGGGCTCACATTTCCCATTGACTTCTATATCTTGAAAATGTCCCCTAACGACTCAGGAAGACCATCATCAATCCTGCTTGGAAGACCATTCCTGAAAACTTCAAAGTTCAAGCTGGATGCCTTCTCAGGAACTTACTCCTTTGAGATAGATGACAGAGCTGTAAGTTTCAGTTTAAATAAAGCTATGAAGCACCCTCCGGAAGATCATTCTATCTTCCAGTGCGACATCATTGATGAAACTGTAGCTGAAGTTCACCAAGAAGAAGTAGAAGAGAAGTATATGGAGCAAGGTCTAAGTGTGGGGACACCCTCTGAACACAATGAGGACACTTTGCCATTATCACTAGCTCCAGATGATCCAGAGCCCAGCCATGAGCAGACATTGGAATTAAAGCACCTTCCATCCCACCTCAAGTATGCTTACCTTCAGGATAATCAGAAGCTCCCAGTTATCATTACAAGGGAACTCACTTCCCAACAAAAGGAGCAGCTGCTCAGTGTGCTAAGAAAACACAAGAAAGCAATTGGGTGGAGCTTGGCGGATATACTAGGCATTAGCCCTCAAGTTTGTGAGCACAGAATATTCTTAGAAGAGGGATCAAAGCCTGTCCGTCAACCCCAAAGAAGATTGAATCCCACCATCTTAGAAGTTGTCAAGAAAGAAGTGACCAGGTGGTGCACAAAATTGTGATAGCCAGGTTTAAACAATACCTGGCACGTGAGCTACTTGGTACGCGTAATCATGATTACACATTCATAATTTGTCACAACTTCGATACAACTAACCAGCAAGTGCACTGGGTCGTCCAAGTAATAAAACCTCAGTATGATGATTCTTGAACACAGCTTTTTTATGAGTCTTGGCCGTGGCCCTAAGCACTTTGTTTTCCAGTATTACCACTGGATACATAAATGCCACAGACACATAATTGGGTGAACCTTTTCAGATTGTGACTCAGCTTTGCTAAAGTCCCCAATTAGAGGTGTCACAACTCTGGGCGTTCAGCGCCAGGTTGGTGGCCATTTTGGGCGTTCAACGCCCATTTGTCTGCCATTTCTGGCGTTGAACGCCAGAACCATATCTGTTCTAGCGTTCAGCGCCCATAAGATGCCTATTTTGGGCGTTCAGCGCCAGAACCATGCTCTGTTCTGGCGCTGAACGCCAGACAGATGCTCCTCCAGGATGTGATTTTTCTTCTGCTGTTTTTGATTCCGTTTTCAATTTTTATATTGATTTTGTGACTCCACATGATCATGAACCTAAGAAAACATGAAATATCGAAAATAACCAAGAATTTTGAAAAAGATTTGATTTTTGAAAAAGATTTTGAAAAAGATAAGATTTTCAAATTGAAAATTCGATTTGACTTATGAGAAACAATTTGATTTAAAAAATTTTTGAAAAAGTCAACTCAAATTTTCGAATTTGATGAGAGAAAAAGGGAAAGATATTTTTTTGATTTTTGAATTTTTATGATGAGAGAGAAAAACAAGAAAAATGATGCACTGCATGGCAATTTTAGATCAAAATTATAAATGTGTGCAAGAATGCTATGAATGTCAAGATGAACACCAAGAACACTGTGAATATCATGATGAACATCAAGAACATATTTTTGAAAAATTTTATATGCAAAGAAAACATGCAAGACACCAAACTTAGAAATCTTTCATGTTTAGACTCTAATAAATAAAGAAATGAACATGTAAAGCAAGAAAAGACACAAAACAAGAAAAACATCAAGATCAAACAAGAAGACTGACAAAGAACAACTTGAAGATCATGAAGAACACTATGAATGCATGAAATTTTCGAAAAAATGCAAGATGCACATGCAATTGACACCAAACTTATAACATGACTCAAGACTCAAACAAGAAACACAAAATATTTTTAATTTTTATGATTTTCTAATTTTTTTGTATTTTTTTTTCGAAAATTATTTGAAAAACAAAAATAAGGATTTCAAAATTTTTAATATGAATTCTAACTCATAGTAAAGTCCAGAAATGTGAATTTAACATAAAAACCAATGAAAACATCCCTAAAAGTAACTAGATCCTACTAAAAACATACTAAAAATAATGTCAAAAAGCGTATAAATTATCCGCTCATCACCAGGCTACTTGAAGCAAATATCATTTACCCCATCTCAGACAGTGAATGGATCAGTCCAGTACAAGTGGTGCCCAAGAAGTCTGGAGTCACAACAGTAAGGAATGAGTATGGAGAGCTCCTGACAACTAGAGTGTAGAATTCATGGAGAGTTTGCATTGATTACAGGCGTCTCAACCAAGCTACTTGCAAGGATCACTACCCCTTGTCATTTATTGATCAGATGCTTGATCGCCTGTCAGGTAAATCCCATTACTGCTTTTTATATGGTTATACAGGCTATTTTCAAATTCATATAGCTCCAAAAGATCATGAAAAGGCTACTTTTACATGTCCCTTTGGAATGTATGCATATAAGAGAATGCCTTTTGGCTTATGTAATGCACCGACTACTTTCCAAAGATGCATGATGAGTATCTTTTCAGATCTTATGGATGATTTTAGCGTATATGGTGATTCCTTTAAACTTTGCTTGGATAGTTTGGCTAGAGTATTGGATAGGTATGTTAGTTCAAACCTTGTATTGAATTTTGAAAATTGTCATTTTATGGTAAGACAAGGGATTGTTCTAGGACATGTTGTCTCTAATACTGGTATTTCTATGGATCTAGCAAAGGTAGATGCCATTTCTAGTTAACCTTACCCCTCCTCCGTGAGGGAAGTCCGTTTGTTCCTTGGCCATTGAAGAACGAAACTCTCGCATGATCTAGAATTTTTACAAATAAATTTGCGTTGTAAGTATAGCTTCTAGACCGACAAGAATTCTTTTCTTACAAAAGTTTTGGTTGTCACAAGTAACAAACCCCTTTGAAATTGATAACCGAAGTATTTAACCTCGGGTCGTCTTCTCAAGGAATTGCAGGGACAAATAAATATTGAAGGAACATAGAACCTGGAATGAAGAGATCATAGCTTAAACATAATAAAAATCCTAAATCCTAATCCTAAGAGAGAGGAGAGAACCTCTCTCTCTAAACACTACATCTAAATCCTAAAATTGTGTATTATGAGCTGATGATTGTGAATGGATGAATTCTCCCACTTTATAGCCTCTAATCTGTGTTTTCTGGGCCGAAAACTGGGTCAAAAACAGCCCAGAAATCGCCCCCAGCGATTTCTGGTACGTTCAGGTCGCGGGAAAGTGACACGGAAGCGTCGTCCACGCGTTAGCGTGGATTGGGGTTTTGCCAGGTCACACATCCGCGTGATCCATGCGTTCGCGTCACCTGGCTTCGGGGAAGCTATGGCAAATTATATATCATTGTGAAGCCCTAGACGTTAGCTTTCCAACGCAACTGAAATCGCGTCATTTGAACCTCTATAGCTCAAGTTATGGTCATTTGAGTGCTAGGAGGTCAGGCTGGACAGCTTTAGCAGTTCCTTCAGTTTCCTGTATTCCTTCCACTTTGCATGCCTCCTTTTCATCCTCCAAGCCATTCCTGCCCTGTAATCTCTGAAAATACTTAACACACATATCAAGGCATCTGATGGTAATAAGAGAGGATTAATATTAGCAAATATATGGTCAAAGAAGCATGTTTTCAATCATAGCACAAAATCAGGAAGGAGAATGTAAACTCATGCAAATAGTATGAATAAGTGGGTAAAGAGTTGATAAAATCCACTCAATTGAGCACAAGATAAACCATAAAATAGTGCTTTATCAACTTTCCCACACTTAAACATTAGCATGTCCTTATGCTAAGCTCAAGAGAAGCTATAAAGATGAAGAGGAATGGTAGATTAATATGAAATGCAACCTATCTATATGAATGCAACTACATGCAAAATATTTCTACCTACTTAGTTAAAAGTAAACAAATCTTTCAAGAAGAAATATGAACTGGATTTCACTAATTCAAATCATGAAAATGAAGTACAAATAGACTTGCAAGAAGAAAATAGCTCATGAAAGCAGGGAACAAGGGATTGAGCATCGAACCCTCACTGGTAGTGTATACACTCTAATCACTCAAATGTTTAAGGTTTGATTCTCTCAATTCTCTACTAACCTTGCTTTCTAAGGCTTGCTCTTCATCTAACAATCAACATAAATTTAATGCACAGATACACATATCAAGAGGTCTTTTAAGGGTTGTAATGGGGTTAGGGTCAAGGTAGGATTGTATTTGGCCAAGTGGACTAAAATCTGAATCCTTAATTAACTTAAACTTTTCCCACCTAACTTAAGACTATCCATGTAATTACAATGCAAAATCTAACTACCCATTAACTATGTTTTCCACATATTCATGCATCCGATTTTGAGTACAGTACATATGCATTGCTTTCATCATTTACTTTGGGGTATTTTGTCCCCTTTTTCTTATTTGCTCTTTTTGTTTTCTTATTTTTTTTCTTTTGTTTTTCTCAATGCATATGATTAAATTATTGAATGCATGAACATGTCTCAAATATTTCTTTCACATTTTCAGAAAATTCTAACATACTCAATTCTCAAACCAAATGTTTCCAAATTTAACTTTCCCCATACTTTATTCATGAGCACTCTCACTAGTCTAGGCTAACCAAGGATTCAAATTAAGGACATTATTGTTTTCTGCTTAGAGTTAATGATGTGCTAAAGTAAAGAACAAAGGGGTAAAATAGGCTCAAATTGGTTTGCAAAGGATAATGAAAGATAAGGCCATATGGGTATGTAAGCTCAGTGAAACAAAGGCCTCAATCATGTAAGTGTATGCATACATCAAACCATGGAAATATAGAATTAAGCAAGACAAAGATCACAATTTTAGAGAGAAAAACACACACCAAAAATAAAATATTGGTTGGTAAAATGCAACCAATTCCAATAGGCTCAAAAATCTCACAGGTTTTGTGTGTTCGAGCTCTAAACCATGTTCCAGTAAAATATTTCTTCAAACAATTAACATTAAATTTTATTCAAATTAGTGAAATGCTCTAAAAGTATTTGAAAAAGAAAATATTTCTTCAACCAAGTGGTAAAATATGCACAAAATCAAACAAATATGCAATCAAACATGTAAATGTAACAATTAACAAAGAAAATAAAATATTGGTGAAGAAAATAACTAACCCATGGAGATCGGTATCGACCTCCCCACACTTAAAGATTGCACCGTCCTCGGTGCATGCTAAGATGTGCAAGTGGACCGGTTGCTTCAACTGACGCTTTTCTCATCAAGGAATGTGCATAGGAACTTGTTTGTCTCTCCCATGCAAATGTCTTCCGGTTCTTTTCTCGGTGGCTATCCTGAAAGAAAAAGGGAAGAAAAGTAACCCAAAACAAAGATAAAAAAACAATTAAAACATGGGTTGGTTAATGCCAAATAATGAGGGTCTCAATTACATGGTAGCTACAACATACAAGTGAGAAAACAATAGAAGCACATGGCATACCAGTGGTGCAAAATTTTGCAACAATGAGGGAGAGTGTGGGTAGGGAGAGGTAATGTAAATTCATGTCAATGCAAAATTAATACAGGTATAAAAGATTGGCATTGATTTAAATAATATTATCTAACCAGAATAAAATAAGTCTCTAAGCACCTAAAATAATTCAAGAGAAGATGCAACAGTTAAATAAGAAAATTTTAACACCAAAGGAAAAATAATTAATTTAGAAAAGAAAATAAAAATATGCACAAAATTAAGATGCAATGAATGAAATATGCAAATGAATTAAGTAAAATAAAATGAAAGATAAGAAGAATGAGAAGGGAAAGGAGGGAAGAAGAAGTAAGTAAGAAAGGAGGGAGGAAAAATTAGGATTGGAGAAGAAAAGATAAGATAATTGGCACTGATCTGGATAGGTTGTGCGCCGCATGTGACGCGGACGCGTGGGTCACGCGTTCGCGTGGAGTGATTTGTGCCTTTAGCGCGAGGGCAGCCTCGCGGTCGCGTAACTCTCTGTTTTAAATGCATTTTGCCAAAAATCTGGGTGACGCGGTAGCGTGGTTGACGCGATCGCGTGAATGGCCAAGATTGGAGGATGATGCGGACGCGTGGGGCACGTGTTCGCGTGGTAAGGCTTGTGCGTCTAGCGCCAGTCCAGCCCTACTCCAGCACAACTTTCGGCCATGCACCCTTTTACGTCGATTTGTTGGAGCACGCGTTCGCGTGAGTGACGCGGACGCGTGGGAGGCTATTTTTTCAAATGACGCAGCCGCGTGGGTCATGCAGACGCGTGGGCATATTTGTGCCTAAAGCGCGCCTCCAGCCACGCTCTCGCGTGACTCTCTGTCCAATTCTCTTTTCTTCAAAATGCACTAGTGACGCGGACGCATCAGCGACGCTGACGCGTCGCGTGCGTGCTTTTTTTTTTTTAATGCAGGATGCAAAATGCAATGATAATGTGGATGCTATGAATAATTCCAGGTTCAATGAAAATAGAATAAAATAAAACTCAAAAACAAACAAAATGAAATAAAATCAAAATTGAAGAAAAAGGAACGATCATACCATGGTGGGTTGTCTCCCACCTAGCACTTTTAGTTAAAGTCCTTAACTTGGACACTTGGTGAGCTCCCTGTTATGGTGGCTTGTGCTTAAACTCATCCAGGAATCTCCACCAATGTTTGTACTTCCAGTAACCTCCGGGGTCCCAAACTAGGCGTATAAAGCCTTCAAGCAAGTCAAAGCAAGTGACAAAGCCCCAAGAGTGTTGATGGTTGGAATGAATTCCGGGGTCCCAAACCTTGCTTTTGCACACATCTTCTATTTGATCATCATGATTCCATCCGGGTGGTTCAGCCTTAGAATTCTCACTGAAGCGTCCAAACAACTTCCTAGACCCATTTAGTTGAGCTTTACACCAACCCTTGCATTTAAACTTAAAGCTTCCAACCATAATGAACCTAGCAGGACAATTCTTACCACTGACCATCTTCCTCTTACTCTTAATGCCACAAAGAGCTCTAAGTTGACCATCCGTCTCCAGTAGCCCATATTCAAGTGGAATTAGAAAGCTAAGGGATATGAATTTTACCCACTTGAATGTTGTGAAGGATGATGGCAACTTAGGGAAAGGGGTTTCTAATGAACTTGCAAGCTCCACTCCTTTGTGTTCCTCTTTGACAACTACCACATCTTTGCAAGCTTCTTCAATATCAACCTCTTCCTCTTGGTAGCTTTCTTCCAATTCAATCTCTTCTTCATTGTTTACCAAGGGCATGGGAGGTTATGCTTTGTCTTCTTTAATCTCCATGTCTAGTCCAACGGGAGAGGATTCAAACGTAGGTAAGAATTCATCAATGATTGAATCTATCTCTTGATCATCTCCTTCAAAGTATTCAACCATGATATGCCTTGGAGGTTGTACACCCTCCTCAACATCAATTTCAAACGTCTTTGAAGGAGGCTCTATAACTTGAGTTTCCCATGGAGGTTCCTCATCTCCTAAGTCTTCAACCACTTCTTCCTCCTCAATGGCAGGCGTAGCTTCTTCCAATTGTTTCAATACAAAATCGTGCTGCTCACTGTCCACCGGAGTTTCTAATATCTCCTTCATGCTACGTTCTTCATTAGATTGCCCACATGAAGCCATGGGGGTTCCTTGAGTGTCCGAACGTCGGGAAGGTAATCGATTTATCGCTTGATCCAGTTGGCGAAGGGTTGCATGAAGTTTTTCCACTGTTTCCGTGAGACGATCCCTTGATTCTTGTTGCGCTCGGCTATCATAGGTAGGATCATAGTGCTCTTGGATTGATGGATATGGAGATGGAAAATATTGAGGTGGTGGTTCTTGGGAGTAATTGGGTTGGAATTGGGGTGGTTCTATATATGGTTCATATGGCTTATAAGGTGGTTGGTGTGGTGGATACGGGTTAGGGTCATATGGAGGTGAATGGTGGAAGTTGGCTTGTGAGTGTGGTGGTTCAAAGCTGCGTTGAGGAGGTGGTTCATAGGTATATGGCGGGGCTTGTTGGTAATTACAAGTGGTTCCACCATATCTATCATCTTGGTATGCATCTCGGAATAGTTTCTGACTATAGTAATTTGGTGGGTGATGGTTATCACAAAAGGGTCCACCATAATTATTTTCTTGACATGCATTGTTGAATGGTCGTCGTCCATGGTAGTTTGGAGGGTGTTGTTGCCCAAAGGGTTGATCAGATCCTCGAGGCTCCTTCCATCTCTGATTGTTCTGACCTTGATGCATGTTCCTGTTATAGCTTCCATTCCTTATAACAGCATTAGAACCAAACTCAAAGCGATGGGGGTGAGAACTCATAATAGCAAATAAAAATTAAAAACGAAAATAAAAACAAATTTAAATTAAAAGGTTATTGAAATTTAAATTTTGAAAATTAAATTTTGAAATTTGAGATTGGAAATTTGAAATGTAAATATTGAATTTTGAAATTTGATTTTTGAAATAAGATAAGATAAGATTTTGAAAAAGATATGATTTTTTTGAAAAAGATTTGAATTTTGAAATTTTAAATTTTGAAATTTGAAATTTGAATTTTAAATTTTTTAATTTGAATTTTGAAAATTGAAATTTGAAATTTTGAAATTTGAATTTTAAATTTTTTTAATTTGAATTTTGAAAATTAAAAATTGAAATTTGAAATTTGAGTTTTAAATTTTGAATTTTTGAATTTAATGAGGAAAGAGAAAAACAATAAAATAACACCAAACTTAAAATTTTTAGATCAAAACGAAAAAAACAACTAAGAAAAACTTGAAGGTCAAGATGACACGAAGAACAACTTGAAGATCAAGATGAACACCAAAAAAAAATTTTTTTGAAAATTTTTTTAATAACTAAATAAAAACCAATAACCTCTTAATTTATGAGAAAAAAAATAAAAATAAAAACAAATAAACAAGCAAAAAGCAAATATTTACAATAACCAATAATAAGGCACACGTTTGCAATTCCCCGGCAACGGTGCCATTTTGAAGAACGAAACTCTCGCGCAATCTAGAATTTTCACAAATAAATTCGCGTTGTAAGTATAGCTTCTAGACCGACAAGAATTCCTTTCTTACAAAAGTTTTGGTTGTCACAAGTAACAAACCCCTTTGAAATTGATAACCGAAGTATTTAACCTCGTGTCATCTTCTCAAGGAATCGCAGGGAGGTGTTCTTATTATTGGTTATGAGTCTTGTAAATTGGGGGGTTTTGTAAGTAAGGAACATGTAATTTAAATGACAAGTAAAATAAATTAACAATAATAAAATCTCTTGGCAAGGTATAAGAACTGGAAGTCCTATCCTAGTTATCCTTATCAATTGTGATGAGAATTAGATTTTTCTCCCACTTTGTTAACCTCTAACTATGAAGGTAAGTTAAGTGGATTAATTAATTTTGATTCCTCAGGTCCTAGTCTTTCCTTGGGAAAGGCTAGAGTTATTGGAACTCGAATTAATTCTTGAAGAATTCCAATTTTCAATCAACAATGAGTTTGATAACTCAAGTGTCTCCAATGACTCAACCAAAGCCAAAAGGAAAAATTCTAAATTAAATTAAAAGCATTCATAAATAGAGAGGAGAGAACCTCTCTCTCTAAAAACTACATCTAAATCCTAAAATTGTGTATTATGAGCTGATGATTGTGAATGGATGCATTCTCCCACTTTATAGCCTCTAATCTGTGTTTTCAGGGCCGAAAACCGGGTAAAAAAAAGCCCAGTACATTCAGGTCGCGGGAAAGTGACGCGGAAGCGTCGTCTACGCGTTAGCCTGGATTGGGGTTTTGCCAGGTCACGCGTCCGCATGATCTACGCATTTGCGTCGCCTGGCTTCGAGGAAGATATGGCAAATTATATATCGTTGTGAAGCCCGGAACGTTAGATTTCCAATGCAACTGGAACCGCGTCATTTGGACCTCTTTATCTCAAGTTATGGTCGTTTGAGTGCCAGGAGGTTAGGCTGGACAGCTTTAGCAGTTCCTTCAGTTTCCTGTATTCCTTCCACTTTGCATGCTTCCTTTTCATCCTCCAAGCCATTCCTGCCCTGTAATCTCTGAAAACACTTAACACACATATCAAGTCATCTGATGGTAATAAGAGAGGATTAATATTAGCAAATATAAGGTCAAAGAAGCATGTTTTCGATCATAGCACAAAATCAGGAAGGAGAATGTAAACTCATGCAAATAGTATGAATAAGTGGGTAAAGAGTTGATAAAATCCACTCAATTGAGCACAAGATAAACCATAAAATAGTGGTTTATCATCCATGCAGATTTTTACAGAAGATTTATTAAGGACTTCAGTAAGGTAGCATTGTCTTTATCCAGACTGCTGCAGAAAGATGTTGAGTTCGAGTTCAGTGAGGATTACATTCAAGCATTTGATAAGCTGAAGATCGCCCTGACTCAAGCTCTAATTATGAAAGGACCAGACTGGAGCCAGCCTTTTGAGATTATGTGTGATGCCTCCAACCATGCAGTAGGAGCGGCGCTATCTCAGCGCGAAGGTAAGGATCCTTTCATACTTGCTTACGCTTCTAAGACATTAGACGCTGCTCAGTCTAATTACACCACCACTGAAAAAGAGCTTTTGGCTATTGTTTTTGCTCCGGATAAATTCCGAGCCTATTTACTTGGTACTAAGGTGGTAGTGTACTCGGACCATGCAGCTCTAAAATATTTATTAGCTTAAAAAGAGTCCAAACCAAGGTTGATACGTTGGATACTGTTGCTGCAAGAATTTGATTTAGAAATTAAGGATAGGAGTGGTAACCATAATTTAGTGGCAGACCACTTGAGTCACCTTGAGCACATTAAGGATGACTCCACTCCTATCAACTGTGGATTCTGGTGGCCTACTCTTTTTAAAGATGCTGCTGCTTTTTGTAAATCTTGTTCCCCATGCCAAAGGTTTGGTAATATATCCAAGAGGGATGAGATGCCTCAACAGATTATGCTTTTCTGTGAAATTTTTGATGTTTGGGGCATTGACTTCATGGGTCCATTTCCAAACTCTAGTGGTTACCTTTATATACTGTTAGCTGTAGACTATGTTTCTAAATGGGTGGAAGCGATTCCTACCCGTACTGATGATGCTAACACTGTTGTTTTCTTTGTTAGAAACCATATTATCTGTCGCTTTGGATCACCACAAGCAATCATGAGTGATCAAGGCACTCACTTTTGTAATAGGAGATTAGCAGGATTACTGAAGAAGCATGGGATTGTTCACAAAGTAGCAACAGCATACCATCCCCAGACCAATGGGCAAGCAAAGGTATCTAATAAAGAAATAAAGCGTATTCTGGAGAAGATAGTAAAGCCTCATAGAAAGGACTGGAGCACCAGACTTGTTGATGCGCTTTGGGCATATCGGACAGCGTACAAGACACCCATTAGGATGAGCCCCTTCCACTTAATGTACGAAAAGGCTTGCCACCTTCCAGTAAAAGTGGAACACAAGGCTTTCTGGGCTGTGAGGTAGTGCAACATGAATTTCGAGCAAGCTGGTGCTGAAAGGAAGCTGCAACTGGCAGAACTGGAAACTCTTCGACTCGAAGCATATGATAACTCCAGATTAGACAAAGAGAAGATGAAGGCTGTGCATGACAAGCATATCAAGAGAAGAGAGTTCAGACCAGGAGATCTGGTTCTCCTTTACAACTCTAGGTTGAGACTCATGCTAGGAAAGCTGAGATCCAGATGGGAAGGTCCCTACAGAGTGGAGAAAGCAGAGCCATATGGAGTTTTCCACCTGCGTCATCCTTCAAGTTCCAATTGTATTAAGGTCAATGGACATCGCTTAAATCTTTATCATGGTGAAAGGATGAAGGAACACAAAGAGTTAGAGGTCTTCCTCTTGGAAGACCCACCAACAGAAGCAGAATGAGCCTGAAGACCGTCCAACTTAAGGACGTAAAAGCAAAGTGCTAAGTGGGAGACAACCCACCATGGTATGATCATTTCTTTTCAGTCTTAGGTTTATTTTATTTAATTCTCCTTTATATTTATTAGTGTCATTCATAACATCAGCATCAGCATCTTCATTTTGCATTCTGCATAAATAAATAAAAAAAGGGCACGCGACACGCGAGCATCGCTGACGCGTACGCGTCATATGTGCATGCGAAACAAAGGAGAATGAAACAGAGAGTTGCGCGGGAGCATGGCTGGAGGCGTGCCTTAGGCACAAACATGCCCACACGAACGCGTCCTTGACGTGTCCGCGTCACTTGCAAAATCAGCCTTCCACACGTACGCGTCACCCACGCGTACGCGTGACCCTGCAAATTCGACGTAAACAAGGTTCGGGCAGAGAGTTGTGATGCCTTGATGCTGGAATGGTGCTAGGATCACAAGCAACATCATGCGTACGCGTCCCTGACGCGAACGCGTCATTTTTCCCTCCAGGCCATCCACGCGTACGCGTCCCTCACGCGCACGCGTCGGTTGAATTTTTGGCAAATGTGCGAATTGAACAGAGAGTTGTGCATACGCAAGGCTGCTCTCGCGCCAATAGCACAATTCAGGTCATGCGTACGCGTCCCCCACACAAACGCGTCACTTGAAAATAGCGCGACCCACGCGAACGCGTGAAGCACGGGTCCGCGTCGCATGCGACACACAGTTTATCCAGATCAGCGCCAGAATTTCTATCTTTTCTTCCCTAATCCTAATTTTTTCTTCTCCCTTCTTATTTCTTTCTTCTTTCTTCTTTATTCTCTCTTACTTTCTACTATTTTCTCCCTCCTTCTTCATCTTCTTCATCAAGGTTCTTTTCTTCCTCGCCTTTTTACTTTTCCATTATTACTTTTATTTATGTTTTCTTTTTCTTTTCTTTTTAATTTCATTATCTATGTTTTCTTTGTCTATCTTTTTCTTTTTACATTCTTTTGATTGGTGTTGGAGATTTAATTGGGTGATTATTTTCTTCTATAATTACTTGTGGATTATTAAGGAGTTGTTTGACAATTATCAATCATTATTTTTGGTTTGTTTGCATGTTTAAATTTAATACTTTCAATAACATATTTACCATGCATGCTACGTGTTTGTGAAAAAGCTCGTATGGCATTGTGCAATTTTAAATTATTATATTCTTCTACTCTAATGCCTGTTTTTTACAAAACCCCTTTTAATATTTTATTGATTGAATATAATTATCAATACAAACAGATTGTTAGTTTGAAACATTTGATAATCAAATTGGGCAATTAATGCTTGATCTATACTACTCATGCCTTTGCCGGCATGCCAATAAACATCTTGCATCTACTTGCCATAGTATGCACTTGCTATATTTCCACGGATGAACTGATCACATGTAATCGCGACCATGTGTTAACGACATCCTTCTTTACCGTGCAATGATTATCACTTGTACCGTCCTCTTCCTTGCTTTAACCCTTAGCTTTACATGTTACTTTCCTTTTCCCTTTTCAGGATGGCCACCAAGAAGGGTAAAGAGAAAGCTACTCCTAAACCACCGGCAAAGAAAGGAACAAAAAGAGCACTAACTACGAAACCATCTTTAACAGCAGTAAAGCCCTCAACAAAGCGAGTCAAGAGGATCATCAAGGTCGATGAAAAAGAGAAAGCCTTTCTATCAAAGGACACTGTGCGGTTCACTAACCGCTACTGTGAGCAGATGTTCCCCATTCTGGCTAAGAGGAACTATAACAATGAACACCTACTCATCCTCCCGACCCACATTGTTGATTTTGTTGAGTCCCGCATTGAGCAAAGACAATGAGAATTCCTACGGAGACAGCCACGGTAGGTTAACCTTTCATGGGTAGTTGAATTCTACTCCAATTTCCACATGCCAACCCTGCAGTCTGTCTATGTCCGTCAGAAGCAAGTCCCCATAACTAAAGAAGCCATTCAGTGAGCTTTAGATTTTCTCCCTGCTCCAGAAGGATTAGACTCATACCAAGAAGCCTCTTTCAAACGCCAGACATACCAATTTGACTGGGACGCCGTCGTCAGAATTATAGCACAACCTGGCAGCAGATGGATCTATGGATACCATCAATCCTGACCTAAGGGCATATTGGCTTCAGCACTCACCTTAGAGGCTCGAGTATGGGCACAAATTATGTCCCATTACGTCTTTCCGAGCGCTCACGAGTCCTCCTTCACTGCAGATATGGCTGTTCTACTCTGGTGTATCCTTACAGACCAGCCTCTCAACTTACCAAGATACCTCCAAAATGCCATGGGACACGTACAAATTGCGGGCAACCTACCTTTTCCCGCCTTGGTTTCAGATCTAGTCTCAGCAGCCGGAGTTTTCTACAGAGCTGGGAACACCAAGGCCATGATTCCACGGGATGATCAGTACGTCCCTAACGGAAAGTACATCAGACCTCCAGCAGCCACTACTGGCTAGACCACAGAACCGGTGGAAGATATCCCTCCTCCTTCCACATCACAAGAACCTTCAACAAATCAGCTACTCCTACAGATAATTCAGAGGTTAGACCGACTAGATTGGCAGGCAAAGTGAATAGAGCGCCGTAACAAGTGCCGATTTACATACCTTAAGGAGCTGATTGTTGGCAACCACCCACCTGAAGAAGAACCAGACACTCCGAACTCCACTTCATCTACTAGCACAGGGAGCCATGACACTCCCAACTGTGGAGATGCTGCTACTAGCCCCCTTTGTTCCTGACTGATGGCACCGAGGATGGTGCCAAGCTTTAAGTGTGGGGAGGTCGGTCAGTACCTGACTTTCGGAGGTAATTTCTCTTTCTTAACACCAATAAATTATTTATTTTTCTTTTGTTTAGGATAGGATAGATTGCATAGTAATAGGTATTTGCATGCATGTTCTAATTGGTTGAAAAATAATAAGTTTATTTTCAAAGACTCTATTTTGAAAATTTCACTAATTTAAATCAAAACTTTTATGTTAAAACTTGTTTGAAGATTGTAATTTGGAACATGGTTTTTGAGCTAAGAACACACAACCTGTGAGATTTGAGCTTAATTACATGGTTACACTATTTAACCATAATATTTTATTCTTGTATGTTTTCTTCTCTATGATTGTAATCTATATTTTGTTCCATACTATATGTCCAATGTTTAATGTGTTATATGCATGCATATGATTGAGGCCATTATTTGATTATTAGCTCACTAATCCCAAATAGCCTACCCTTTCAATTACCTTTGTTAGCCACTTTGAGCCTTTTAATCCCCTCCTGTTCTATATTTTACCACATCACTGGCCTTAAGCGGAAAAAAAATTAATTATCCCAAATTGAATCTTTGGTTAGCTTAAGATAGAGATTGTGTATCAACTAAGTGTGGAAAACACTGTGGGAACTTGAGTTAATGAAAGTGTACAGTATTTAATTGATAAAATATTGAAAATTTGGGTACCTACTCATGTGAAACCAAAAAAATTAAAAATTCATGTGCATTGATGAGTTATGTTTATTTTTACTTTAAAAAAATCCAAAAATATTCAATAAATAAGTAAATAAATAAGGGGACAAAATTATCCTAATGTTAAGTTAATGAAGAGATCAATGCATATGTGATACAAATTAAAAGAAAAGTTTATGCATGAGTATGTAATGCAAAAGTGGGAATTTTGGGTAGCTAGGCATGAATTTAAAAAGTATATAGAGTGTGTGTATAGGTGAAAGCTTAGGTTGATCAAGGATTCAATTCATAGCTCACTTAGCCATATATATACACTCACCTTTACCTTAGCCCCATTACAACCTTGAAAAGATCTCATGACTTTTGCATTAGTACATTAAATACTTGTTGATTAGTTAGGTGAAGAACAAAGTTTAGAAAGCATGACTAGAGAAGAGTAGAGTGATTACCCTATACACTTGAGTGATTAGAGTGCACATACACCATCAGTGAGGGTTCAACGCTTGATTCTATGTTCCCTGCTTTCATGAGCTGTCTTCTTACAAGTTTACTTGTCTTTATTGTATGATTTTAATTAGTGATATCTGATTTATGTTTGTCTTGAAGAACTTATTTGCTTTTAACCAAGTAGGCAAAATCATCTTAGCATATAGTTGCATTCATACATAGGTTGCATTGCATTGCATGAGTCTTACTTTTCCCTACTCATTTATTTTATCTCCTTGAGCTAAGCATGAGGACATGTTAATGTTTAAGTGTGGGGAGGTTGATAAACCACTATTTTATGGTTTATCTTGTGCTCATTTGAGTGGTTTTTATCAAGTCCTTACCCACTTATTCATACAAATTGCATGATTTTACAATTCCTTCCTAGTTTTGTTCTATGGTTGAAAACTTGCTTCCTAGAAATCTTTAATTTGTATATTTTAATTCCCCTTTATACCATTTGATGCCGTGATCCATGTGTTAATTGTTTCAGGCTTTATAGGACAAGAATGGCTTAGAGAATGGAGAGGAAGCTTGCAAAAAGGAAGGAACATAAGAAACTAAGGAGATAACCAGCGAGCATCGACGCGCACGCATGGCTCACACGAGCGCGCGATATGGAGAAATTTGCAGTGATGCGTGTGCGTACCTGACGCGTACGCGTGGATTGGAGTTTGCACAAAGACGCGTGCACGTGACTGACGCGTACGCGTGACATGCCAAAACGACCAGAGACGCGCACGCGTGACTGACGCGTACGCGTGATATGCGCGATCTGCAGAATTAACAGAAAATGCTGGAGCAATTTTGGGCCGGGTTTTGACCCAGTTTTTGGCCCAAAAACACAGACTAGAGCCAGGGAACATGCAGAGACTCAACACACATTCTCATTAGCATAGTTTTAGTTTTTAGATCTGAATCTAGAGAGAAATTACTCTTCCTCTAGGTTTTCTTTTACATTCACATATTCTTAGTTTTATGCTTTTGCTTTGGATATTGAAGTGTCATCACCTCCGTTGAAGATATTATTCTAGTTTGTTTTCTTATATCTTTATTATTCCATATTCTTAATTCTTGTTTAGAGTTACAATTGGATTACTTTTAGAATTTATTAATGCAAAGGATTACTTTTACTTTTAATTAAATTGTAGTTATTGTCTATCATGTCTTTCTTTTATTCCTTATTTAATTCTATGCAAGTAATTCTCATGTCAATGGAGTAGATTCCCAACTTGACATGGGGGTTGATTAAAAGGAGACACTTGAGTTAGAATGCTCAAGTGATTAGTTAAATTGGAAGTTGTTGGCTAATTCTGTATTTACTAACGCTAGACCTTCCCAAGGGAGAGGACTAGGATTTGCGAATAAGAGTTAGCTCAATCACTTGACTTTCCTTTATTTAGTAAGGGTTAACTAACTGAAAATAACAACCTCTTTATACTACACTTGAGAGAATTCCAACAAGGATAGAACTTTCGATTAATCATTCTCCCAGTCAAGGCCTTTTATTTTGAATATTATAAATCTCTTTTAATTTTCACTACTTTAATTTACAATTATTTATTTGCCCATTGCCCAAACTCAAAATTCTCTAGAAAACTCATGATTAATAAGATAGCACCCTTTTGTCAACTCGTTGGGAGACGACCTGGGACTCATACTCCCAGTATTTTTATTCTAATTTTGTGACAACCTTTCTAAATTGATGAGGTGGATTTTTGCCGGTTAAGAGCTATACTCGCAACATATTTCCTATATTGATTTCTTAATCGGTCAAACTTACACAAAGCATCAATACAGCTGATTCAGATCCTGGTCCTCAATTAATTCGAAAGCCAAGACTCATTCTGGTAACATTATCATTTCTACATATATTTCATTTGAGTTAGAATAAATTTTAACTTATAACTGAGTACCTTTCATATCATCCCATTACTGCTGCTCAATCAATCACATCTCCTTTGGCACCTGATCAGCTACTTCTACAACAGCAACATGACCAGGGACACTCTACATCTCATGACTCAATCCAAGTTACAGGGTCCGTTCAGCCACTAAAATTTGCCTTTCTACATCTCCCTGGAATACAAGTGGTTGACTTGACAAAGGAGCCCATTCAACACTCTCCAACGCAAACTCTAATCCTTGAACATACTTCTCCAACCAACTAGGCTACGCTCTCTGCTGAAGGCCAAATAGCCCCTGACTCTGATTCTCTTTCTCAAGTTGTTAAAACTGCCAATTCAGATTTGCCTCAATCTAGAGTCTTAGAAACTCCCCAAGGACTCTCTAGTCCCTCTCAACAGGCTGAATTTCAAACTCGCCCTGGTCAAGAATATGGAAACTTGGGTGCTTCTACCACACCTACAAGTGACACCTTAGCCAACTGGTTTCCATCTTAAATCAAGCCATCCAAGAGGACGAAGTGCTTATTTCTGCACCAATACTTCCCAGCCTTCTACATCTAGTTCATTATTCGAGTTGAATGTTGATACTTGAGAACATCTTCGGTCACTTCTTAAACTCTTGGATCATCCACCTGTTGCATAGATCAATGATACAATTCTCAACCAGTTTTTATCTAATCTTTTGAATTCTGCCTTTGCACTTCCGGCTTCTACTCCACATTCTGCCATAGTCCGCCAATTCAAATAACTTGCCAACAATAGCGTAGCTTTCCAAAACAAACTCCAAGAGATCGAGAATGAGGAAGCTAAAATCAAAACTGAAGTAGAAAGTTTTGCTGTAGCCCTTCAACTAATCAAAACTTCCCATGAAGAATTCGATCTGAGAATCTCTCAGGCTATTTCAGTTCAGGCTTTTTATGACAAGGAAAAGATAAAACTTGAAACAGAATTAGCCCAAATCAATGAAAAACTTGCCAAAATATGCAAGAGACGAGCTGATATAGCCATATCTCTGACTACTGTCCAACAAGAACAACAACAACTCATCCAAGAAATTAGTTCTATTGACACCAAACAAGACGAATATGGGAAACAACTTGACAAGGTCCAATACGAAAAATTCAAGCATGCTGAGGCACTTGCAGCTCTGGATCATGAAAGAGCAAAGCTACGCTCAAACTTGGCAAATCTCATGGTGCCTCATACTTCTTAAATTTCAGTATTTGTAATAGTCTCATTTCCTTTCGGACTTATGCACTTTGACTCTAATTTAGCAAACAGTAATATTGCTTCAAGTATTTTTCATTAATCGAGTCAATCATGTTTCCTGATTCGATATCTTTGATCCGATATGTATTTTCTGAATACAATCATATCACTTGGAAAGGTCCTTCCCAAGTATGGGACCATTTGCCAAGAAATCTCTATTTCTTTTCCATTGGCAAAATAACCTTTAAAACCAACTCACCTACACTGAAATACTTTTCTCTTATTCAACGATAATAACTTCGAGCAACACCTTCTTTTTGTCAAATCATATTCTCAAGTTCCAAGATTCGCTCTGAGTCTAATTCATTCAACTCATCAAACATTGCATTCCAGTAATCATCTAATGGCAAGTCATTCTGTTTCGATACTCTCAAAGTATTCAAATTAATCTCTAGTGGTAGCATTGCATCATCGCCATAGACCAATTTATAGGGCGAAGTACCTGTTGACCCCCTTGGTGAATTTGGATAAGCCCATAATACTTGGCTTAAAGTTTCATGCCATGTTCAAGGTCTATTCCCGATATGCTTTCTGATCAGACTTATCATGATTTTATTTGCTGCCTCTACTTGCCCATCAGCCTGTGCATATAAGGAGTTGAGGTGATCATGTTGATATTCCTCGAAGCTGCAAAGTTTTTAATTCGCTGACCAGTAAACATAGTCTCTTGATCAATACTTAACGTTTGAGGAATCCCAAATTGGTGAATTATATGTTCCTCAATAAAGTCAATTATTTCATTTTGACCAACTTCTATTAGAGGGACTGCCTTAACCCACTTTGTGAAGTAATCGATTGCTACCAAGATAAATTTATGCTGTTTCGATGAAGAATGGTGAATTAGTCCAATTAGATCCAAAGCCCAACCTCTAAATGGCCATGGTTTTATAATCGAATGCAACTTAGATTCTGGGGTCTGTTGTATCGAACCATGCTTTTGACACTCCTGACATGCCTTTGCATATTCAAAATAATCTTTAATCATAGTTGGCCAATACACATGATTGCGATATAACACCCATTTCATCTTCTTTCTAGCCTGATGGGCCCCATATATCCCTTTATGGACTTCGCTCAGAGTAATATTTTGATCATCTTGGCCTAAACATCTCGACAAACTTCCATCAATTCCTTTCTTATACAATTCATCAGCCATTAAGACAAAATTTATTGCTTGTAAACCAAGGGCGAACACTCATCGTTTACGGCATGGACTACCAGGGTATCTAATCCCGTTCGCTCCCCATGCTTTCGCACTCCAGCGTCAATAGGGACCCAGAGAGCTGCCTTCGCTTTCGACTGGAATGCTAGGATTCTTTAAATAATCAGCAATAGGCTTTCTCCAATCACTATCTTCCCATTCATCCATACACAAAGCCTCTCTTTCATCCACATGCACTAATATTTGATGGATACTAGCCAACTTTCTTAGGGTCGTTGGGCCGATTTGATATCTCAAAGCAATTTGGGCTAACTCATTAGCAATTTCATTGTGAATCCTTGGGATATGAACCAAAGAAACTTTTCGAAAAGAAGTTAACAACTCCCAAGCCGTTGCTAAATATTTCTGTAACTTCTCATTATTACACTTAAACTCCTTCGACAACTGCTTTAAAACTAACTGAGAATCTCCTAGTATTTGGACTTTCGAAGCCCCTTTATTGATTAATATTGCGAGACCTAGAATTAAAGCTTCATACTCTGCCACGTTATTCGAGCAGGGATATTTTAACTCAAATAAAAATTCCGATGGAATCCCTTCTGGTGAAATAATAAGAATTCCAACGCCCGCACCGTCCTTATGCTTTGATCCATCAAAATATAACTTCCAATAATCGACTACAATGTCGATTACATTTGCCCCTTAGTCATTCAGATTATTCGAATTATCAACCAGAAAATCTGTAATGACCTGACCTTTCACTGCTTTAACAGGGATATACTGTAAATCAAATTCTGTTAAAGCTAGCATCCATTTCCCTAAATGTCCTTGTAACATTGGAAAACTTAACATATATTTGATAAGATCGGTTTGTGCTACAACTTTTACCAATTTGGCAACCATATAGCATTTTAACTTCATACACGCATAATACAAAGAGAAACACAACTTTTCTATCGGGAAATACCTGGTCTCGATATCAGTGAGCACTCGACTAAGGTAATAAACTGCCCGTTCATGTCCATCCTCGTCATCTTGGGCTAACATACACCCAATTGTATTCATAGATGCTGCAATGTATAATTTTAAGGGCTCATGTGGACGGACATTCGCCATAATCGGAGCCTTAGATAAATAACCTTTGATTGAATCGAATGCTAATTGGTGTTCGTTTGTCCATGCGAACTGTGAGTCATTCTTTAATTTCACTAAAGGTGCAAACACTCGGGTTCGTTCAGAAAGATTCGAGATGAACCTTCTGAGGCAATTCACCTTTCCTAGGAAGGATTGCACTTCTTTTTTCGATTTAGGCACAAACAATGCCAATATTGCATCTGCTTTATTTTTATCGATTGTAATTCCTTTCTTATGAACCCCAAAACCTAGGAAATTCCCAGCCAATATACCAAAAGCACATTTTAAAGGATTCATTTTTAATCCCTTCTTTCTCATGGTAACAAATGCTTTCCTTAGGTGATCAATGTGTTGACTCACCGAAATCAACTCGACTATAATGTCATCGATATAAACCTCCATAAATCTCCTCATGAAATATAGTATTCATTGCCCGCTGGTAAGTTGCACCTGCATTTTTCAAACCAAAGGGCATAACTACCCACTCATAAGTGCCTAACGCTCCAGGACAACGAAATGCGGTTTTGGACACATCATCCTTTGCGATGAAGATTTGGTTATATCCTGAATAACCGTCCATAAAACTTAAAATTTCGTTTCCTACTGCAGAATCAATCAACATATCTGTAATTGGCATAAAATACTCATCCTTTGGGGTAGCATTGTTCAAATCTCGAAAATCAATGCATACTCTTAGCTTTCCATTTTTCTTCATTACAGGCACAATATTCGAAACCCATTTGACATAGTGTGCAGTTTGAATGAACCTCACTTTTATTAACCGTTATATTTCTTCTTTAATCTTTTGATTAATTTCTATAGCAAAACGACGAGGGGTTTGCTTCACAGGTCGAGCATTTGGTTTCAACACTAATCGATATTCTACAAGAGAACGATTGAGACCAGGTATCTCATGATAATTCCAAACAAACTAATCTTTAAATTCATGTAAAAGATGGAAAAGTTCAGTTCGAAACGGATCAACAAGATCTTTACAAATATATGTAATTCGAACATCATTAGGAGTCCCTAAATTGATCTCTTCTAAGGGATCTTGAGATTCAAATCATTGAAAATGATCATCATCTTTTACTAAATATTTTTCGAAACCCAAAGGTTCTAAATCATAGATGCAATCGAAAGAGAAATCAACAGATTCCTTAGAAATAGAATATATTGGATCATTTACTAAATTAATATCAACTTGATTTTCAACACAATGTGCCTCTGCTATTAAATCAGTAGTTTGTTTTGAAACATCACTTGCATTACATGAAGAAGAAAAACTAAAACCATGACAAAACTCGATAGAAGGCATCGAGCTACTACCACTACTTAAAAGATTTGCACTCCTAAATGATTCCACTTCATCAAAGGAACCACTTTTATTTTCTATGGAAAGAGAATTACTTAAATAATTATATAAAGTTACCAGGTAGTTTGAAACATCCTGACCCTAGTCCATCGAGCAACCTTCAGTAACCCTTAAGAGAGGAAATCCCAGCCAGTCGGACTCACATTCAATTGTGGATAACGTAACTTCACCGTCAGACCTTCCGAGGACAAGTAACAACCTTCGTAATTATAAGAGTTTAGCGTCCTGTCAACAGTCAAAGGCTTCAGTTTTAGATTATACATCCTAAAATCGACATGCAGTTGCTTGACATAAAGTTTCGAGTCTGCCTTAACGATCTCATGTTTGCCATCTTCTGTCCAAAGAAGGACGCTTTGATGCGCAGTCGAAGGTACCGCTCCAACACCATGGATCCAATGTCGCCCTAACAAAGCATTATAACTTGCTTTTGATGGTACCACCACGAACACAGTATTTCGTTCGGATGATCCAACCTTTACTCCTAAAGTAACAAGTCCTTTTGCTGGCGTCAAAACACCACTAAAGTCTGTCACCGCAATGTTAGTAGGGACCAAATCATCAGGATGCTTTCCCACCTACCTTAGCATCCTTTCTAGCAGGAGACTTATTCCTGCTCCTCCATCAATCAAAACCTTATTTACTTTAATCCCACTCAAAGTAGTGGTGATATAGAGTGAGCGGAGATAGGATTTTTACTTTTTAGTAGGCCTCAGAAAGTAACCCGGTTCATCCTCATATCGGATAAAAGAGAAAGCTTCTTCGGCTTCCATGTCATAGTCTTCTTCTGGGTCACCTTCAAATTCCCCCAAATATTCAGTTGGAATAATTGAAATTGTTCCAACCATTTCGTCATCCCCTTCCTCAAAGTACTCTTCATCTAAATCAACTTCCTTGCTTTTATCAACCCTTGAGGACTGAGCTATTGCCTTACCTTTCTCCATCTTTGCAGGAGATGAAATCCCCTTCAGGCACGTCTCCCCATCAGAAGGAAAGACAATGCGGGAATGAACAGAAGGCATTGCCCCCTTGCTTACATATGCTTGAGGCTTGTTATTTTGATTGAAATTTCTTCTACCCCTACCCCTAGGGTATCCTCTGGCTCTACCACGGCGATAGGGAAACTGATTTCAAGGAGTTCCTCGATGTCCCCATTGTGGGTTCCGTCAATAGAGAGCTTTTCGATTCTGGAATTCCTTACAATTCCGAATCCACTGTACACTTATAGCTTGAGACTGACTTAGAGGTGCAACCACATTTTGTTGAGGGGTCTTGGAACTTTGACCCTCCATATGTCGAATCGGCTGCCTCTGACGAGCTTGCTCTTCTCTATGAGCTAACTCCTTTTTCATTCTCTCTTTCTCGAAAATTGCTTCAGCTTCAGCATCGAATACAGCATTACATCGTGGACATAAAGACACGTCACTATCCTTAACCTTTTACTGTACCAAGAAATTGAGTAAGCCATCTCCTGCCCGAGGATAAACAGATCAAACTTGTGACTCGAAGTCATCCAAAGCCACATCAAAGTCATAGGAAATACCAACCATATTCACTCCGAAATATGGTTTAACAAAACTAGCATCCGCATCAAAAGGATCAACATCCACTTTCATTTCCTTCTTACCATCATCGAACTTTATCCGTCCTTCCATTATAGCTTCCTGAATTAAGTCCCTGAAACGAACACAGCTGTTAGTAGAATGACCGGTTGCTTGGTGAAATTTACAATAAGGTTTCCCTTTCAAATCTTTCACCAAAAGTAAAGTTCTACCCTCAGGCAGAATTAATTGTTTATCTTTATGCAACACATCAAAAATCTGATCAGATTTTGAAATATCAAAACTATATTTCTTTCCACTTTTCTATTTTGAAGCATTCGACTTTTCATTACCAGGAAGCTTTTTAAGTAAAGAACAAACATATGGAGGACCTTTTTTAAGTTCAACCAAATCGATCTCTGTTTCGAAATTGAGTTCCTCTTCCGTGGACTCCATAGTCACATAAGCAACTTTCTCTTTTCGAGTGAAAGGCCTACTCTTTATCCTTTGCTCATTCTTATGTTTCTCATTTTCCTTTTTCATCAACTCTACCTGACGAACCCTTTCAGCCAGATGGGCCAGATCAGGATATGTACATTGAGCAATTTTTGACGCACATAAAATCCTAACCCCATAACCGCTATTTTCACCACCTCACTCCCGGGTAATGAAATACAGTATCTACTTCTAGCATTTTTGAAATGTATCATATAATCATCAATGGTTTTACCATCTTCATGTTTCAAAGCAACTAGATCAGTAACTGCTACATTTAATTCCCCTCAATAAAACTGAGCGTGAAAAGCAGTTTCCAACTGATTCCATGTTGTTATCGAATTTGGTCTGAGATTCAAAAACCAAGTAAACGCATTCTTTGTTAACGAATAAGGAAAAAACTTCATTTTTAAATTCTCATCATTGGCTAAATTTTCAATCTCAACCAAATATCGAGCAACATGTTCAGTAGTTGACTCTCTAACTTCCCCTGCAAATTTTGTGATTATCTTTGGATTTTTTACCCCTCTTGGCACTTCAGCCATTTGAACAACTTGAGGAAAAGCAAACAAAAAATGAGGTCGATTTATAAAACCAACATTCAAGCCAACTTGATTAAGTACTTCCTCCACAATTCTTGTGACTTGATAACGTTCACTACCATGATTAGCACGTAATCTGTCTAGAATCTCATCAGCATCTTGACCATGGGGAACTATATGAGGATTTCATCTATTCAAAACATTGTTTTCATTTTGAAAAACATTTTCAAATCCTTCATTATTCCCCCTGGCATCATGCCTCTCACCTTCCTCATAATCTACGATTCGAGCAATTCGTTCGACTTGTCTAGCAAGGCGTTTGAATTTTGATTCGTGATAAGCCATCATAGGATTTAGAATTGTGGTCATTTGTTGAGTCAACAAATTGACTAAGTCATGATGACTTTCCTCTACTTGTTGTCGATATACTGCCATGGAGTTAGCAGCATTCGAAGTAGAGCCCACATTATAGTCACGAGAATACTCAGAATATTGTTGTGGGTTTTGAGAATTATTCCCTCCATTTACACTCCCAAATCGAACAGGAGGAACAAAATTACCCACTGGTGGAACATAACCAGGAGGAAGACCATAGGTGGCCAACCAGTGGTTAATGGAGGCTGGGTCGGTGGTAAAGTACCACATGGACGAATATGCGTCCAACACTCCCAGTTTGTACGGTAGTAACCACTATACTCTCACTTCTAATTACACCTTCCGAACGTGAAGTCATGTCCGCTGATTGCACAGTTACTGGTATGCTATCATTGGTGGATGAACCACCATTCACATTCGACAATTCATCAGCCATGTGAATGATCTTCCCACTTCTTAATCACATACACCAAATGATACCAAAAACTATTTGACACACTTTAATTTAAAACTATCCCACTGGGCGTGCCAATTTATTTTGTCAATTTTTAGCAAATCGATGGTGTTCGATTTTAATGGTCTGGGAGCGAAACTAACTCCTCTATAAGTGCATCAAAGTGCCTTCGATTAGACGAATTTTGAAATAACAAATAAATTGAAATTTGTAAAAGAACAAAAGAAATAAAAGTAAAGCGTTCTAGTACATGTGAAATTGTTACTCTGAGGTTGTAAAATTTGTTGTTCGTTCTCTCCCTGGCAATGGCGCCAATAACTGGTGCACAATACCATGGTCCAAACATAACTTCACAACTTCGCACAACTAACCAGCAAGTGCACTGGGTCGTCCAAGTAATAAAACCTTACGTGAGTAAGGGTCGATCCTACGGAGATTGTTGGTATGAAGCAAGCTATGGTCACCTTGTAAATCTCAGTCAGGCGGATACCAAATAGTTATGGAGTTTTCGAATTATAATAAATAAATAGAAAATAAAGATAGAAATACTTATGTAATTCATTGGTGAGAATTTCAGATAAGCGTATAGAGATGCCTTCGTTCTTCTGAACTTCTGCTTTCCTGCTGTCTTCATCCAATCAGTCCTACTCCTTTCCATGGCAAACTTTATGTAAGGGCATCGCCGTTGTCAATGGCTACATCCCATCCTCTCTGTGAAAATGGTCCAAATGCTCTGTCACGGCATGGCTAATCATCTGGAGGTTCTCGATCATACTGGAATAGGATTTACTATCCTTTTGCGTCTGTCACTACGCCCAGCACTCGCGAGTTTGAAGTTCGTCACAGTTCCCAGATCCTACTCGGAATACCACAGACAAGGTTTAGACTTTCTGGATCTCAGGAATGGCCATCCATGGGTTCTAACTTATACCACGAAGATACTAATAACTCGGACTCGGTCACCTGTATTAGATATCTAAGAGATACTCATTCTAGCTTGGTTGCATGTAGAACGGAAGTGTTTGTCAGGCACGCGTTCATAAGTGAGAATGATGATGAGCGTCACATAATTATCACATTCATCATGTTCTTGGGTGCGAATGGATATCTTAGAAGCGGAATAACTTGAATTGAATAGAAAACAGTAGTACTTTGCATTAATTCATGAGGAACAGCAGAGCTCCACACCTTAATCTATGGAGTGTAGAAACTCTACCGTTGAAAATACATAAGTGAAAGGTTCAGGCATGGCCGAGAGGATAGCCCCCAAAACGTGATCACAGGATCAAAAATACAATCCAGGATGTTCCAAAGATCTCTAATACAATAGTAAAAAGTCCTATTTATACTAAACTAGTTACTAGGGTTTACAGAAGTAAGTAATTGATGCATAAATCCACTTCCAGGGCCCACTTGGTGTGTGCTTGGGCTGAGCTTTAGCTTTCCACGTGCAGAGGCTTCTTTTGGAGTTGAACGCCAAGTTGTAACGTGTTTTTGGCGTTCAACTCTGGTTCGTGACGTGTTTCTGGCGTTTAACTCCAGACTACAGCGTAGAACTGGCATTCAATGCCCTTTTGCGTCATCTAAACTTGGCCAAAGTATAAACTATTATATATTGCTGGAAAGCCCTGGATGTCTACTTTCCAACGGAATTGGAAGCGCGCCATTTTGAGTTCTGTAGCTCCAGAAAATCCACTTTGAGTGCAGGGAGGTCAGAATCCAACAGCATCAGCAGTCCTTCTTCAACCTCTGAATCTGATTTTTGCTCAAGTCCCTCACTTTCAGCCAGAAAATACCTGAAATCACAGAAAAACACACAAACTCATAGTAAAGTCCAGAAATGTGAATTTAACATAAAACTAATGAAAATATCCCTAAAACTAACTAGATCCTACTAAAAACATACTAAAAATAATGCCAAAAAGCGTATAAATTATCCGCTCATCACGTTCGAAAAAGAAATTAATTGAAATCGAAAAGGTTGCGTTGAAATTAAAAGAAAGCGAGTAAAGTTCCTTTGACTGAGTCAAAGGACTTTTGACATGAAAATTAAAAATACTGAAGTGTAAATTGCATTCGAAAGTTAAATCATTGCTTGAAACGTAAATTTGCTTGAAAAGTAAAGTTTACAAAAAGATAAATTGAAAGGATAAAGACATGTGGAAGGAACCTTACAGATAATTGACTCGAGGCAGACTCAGAAAGTCTCTGGGGATGTGAGTGTGCGTGAGTAATTTCTGAAACGAAGTTCCAACCCGTATTCCCTAAAACTTTATAATATTTATAGTCTACTTTTGTAACCGATTATCAATTACACGGTATTGTCTTGAATGCGCACTACTTGGTAACCGTTCCCTCTCTTTTTCTAATGAAATTTTACCCATCAATTCCTCACGTGGTAAAAGCCTTCAACTTCTCCACCTATGTAACTGTTCGATCCCTTATTCGAACAATTATTTGATTTCTCATTCAAATACTTTGTTTGATCATGCCCATTCGATTTAAGAAGGAATCCAAAATCGAGTCTATGACAAGCAACTCCCAACTAATGCCTGCACATGCACCTTTTTCGACATCTGCTTCCCTTCTGATTATTTTTTCAATACTTCGAATTAGCATCACCTAATCGAAAATATTTTTTGATTAACACGATGTTTCTCAAGGTAGGGGGTGTCTCGTATGGCTTTGCCTCTCTATGTACCATTTTAACCATTATTATCAGAATGGAATGGAATCGATAGTTGAACCGATCAGATTATTGGGTCATCGAGTTATTGATTCAACTAATGAGTTATAGGTTCAATAAGTTGTTTTAATCATAATTAAATAATTATATAAAATTTATTTTTACTTTCTCATTTTCATAATAAATATCTATTTTTAATTT
>NC_029785.2:37376275-37384602 GCF_000816755.2 Arachis ipaensis | reverse complement strand
TTATAAAAAAATAAATATTACAATTATAGAAATTAAAAGTATATTGTAATTAATAAAAAATTATTATTCTTTTAAATTTATAAATATAATTAATTTTATTTATGTAATATATAATTAAAAAAATCATATATAAAAAAATAACTTAGCCTAATTTAATCGAATTTTACTAAATTTGACCGAATCGATTAATTCGCTTTTAACCGATTTTGACTGAATTTAAATGATGATTCAATTAGTTCGATGACCGAATAATCAAATTTTTGTATTCGACCAAGCAAATCGGACCGAGTTTAATAATTATAATTTTAACTCATTAAAATCTATGAAAACCAAATGATTCACAAATGTACTAAAGACCAAAATGAATACTAAATTCTCACGTTTGAAACACTTTAGTACTGTTACGGATCCAACCCACGGATCCATGACCCGGGAACAAACCCAAACCCGGTTACCGTCCGACCCGCCAGGGTCTTCTAGAAGGACCTAAGCCGGCCTTCTAGGACTCCTAACCAACTTTCGAATACAAACGTCTCCCTTATCTTAACCAAACAAGATAAGATAAGATAACCACCATCATCTATAAATAAGAGGACCTAGGTCCCTCCAGGTACTCATTCATTCCTCACACCTTATACCTCTTAGATCCATTTTGACTTGAGCGTCGGAGTGTCTTTGCAGGTACCTCCCCCCATTGTTCCAGTCAGATAATCCGACATCCGCCTTGACCCGTAAGTTCCCGATCCATCTCTCAACCCGTACCGGAGGCATCCAGTATATTGGCGCCGTCTGTGGGGAAAATTACGCCGGTTGAGTCGGAATGGCGGACGAATTTGAGGAACATTCTGTCAGCCATCAAGACGACTCCAGAACGTAGAACCCTACCCCTGAACACCAAGAAGCCATACTCCACAGAAGGATTGCAAGCGCCATCCATAACAAAGAAAATGCTACTATCGTCACAAAATCCCGGCATCCCGAGAACCTGGAAGAAAAGTCAGCCCAAATAATCCAAGAGCTCTGCCTCCGAGTACAAGAACTCGAAGGCCGGATTGCCCCGAAAGAAAAACATATCACCAGAAACGAAAGTCACGCGACTTCTAGATCCAGATCCCGCCACGGCAGATCGCCGAACGGCGACACGCCAAGAGGCATGATAGAAGCACCTCGCGCTGTCAAAGACGCGACAGATCACCAGAACGGCGACACAACAAAAGATATGACCGCAGTATCTCCCGCGACCCCGCTCACACGGAAGATGACCGACGATACCGAGAAACCAAGCGCACGAGGAACGACCACACGATAATGGGAGCTACCCCCTTCACAGAAAGGATCTTAAAAGCAAAACTCCCCAAAGGTTTCGATAAACCCACGGATATAAAGTATGACGGAACCAAGGATCCCCAGGAACATCTAACGGCCTTTGAGGCCAGAATGAACCTAAAAGGAGCAGCCGACGCAGTCCGATGCAGAGCTTTCCCGGTAACCTTAGCAGGGCCAGCAATCAAATGGTTCAACGCCCTCCCTAACGGATCTATAGCCAGCTTCCACGACATCTCGCAAAAGTTCATGGCCCAATTCACAACTCGAATCACTAAAGCCAAACAACCCATCAGTCTACTAGGGGTCACACAGAAACAAGACGAATCCATAAGGAAATACCTCGACCGCTTCAATGATGAATGCCTAACGGTCGACGGACTCACAGATTCTGTCGCAAGCCTCTGTCTAACCAACGGGCTCATGAACGAAGATTTTCGCAAACACCTTACCACCAAACCAGTATGGACCATGCACGAGATCCAGAACATTGCCAGAGATTACATCAATGACGAGGAAGTTAGCCAGGTCGTCGCCGCCAATAAACGGCAACACGGCAATGCCCAACACGGCAACTCGGCCTCCCGGCATAACCCACCACCCAGAGAAAATCAGAGGGACCACCCTAAGCCGACAAATACAAACCGACCACCCAGAATCGGCAAGTTCTCTAATTACACACCCCTAACAGCTCCAATCACCGAGATATATCACCAAATAGCGGACCGAGGTATCATCCCAAAGGCCCGGCAACTCAAAGAAAGAACGGGCGGCAGCAAAACCTTTTATTGCGACTACCACCGAGGTTACGGGCACATGACACAAGACTGCTTTGACCTCAAAGACGCCCTCGAACAAGCCATAAGGGACGAAAAACTCCCAGAGTTTGCCAAAATCATCAAAGAACTAAAACGCGTGGAAAAAGACAGGTCGCCAGAAAGAGAAGGGGGCAACCCGAGAACGCAAAAACAACCCCCCAGAGAAAGTCCAGAAGACGACCCAACCATAATAGTAAATGTTATCACAGGCAAGGACGTGTCAGGAAAATCGAAAACAACACTGAAAAAGGACCTCAAAGTCCTGGCCATCAGAGACCAAGCTCCAACCACTACCACCGGCAAAATGATAACTTTTCTACCCGAGGACTGCCAACACGGCACCTCGGCTAAAGACGCACCTTTCGTCATCTCGGCAAGAATCGGAACGGGACTAGTCTGGAGAATACTGGTGGACACCGGCGCAGACTCCAACATCATCTTCTGAGGAGCCTTCAACAAGCTCGGACTCCACAACGAAAATCTCCAAACGCACTGCAACGGCGTCACGGGACTCAGGGACAACTTTCTCAAACCAGAAGGTTCCATAACCCTCCCCCTCACCATAGGAACAGGTAACCAAAGGATGACAATTCTATCTGAATTCGTGGTCCTAAAAGACTCCACTGCTTACAACGTCATCCTCGGGAGAAAAACAATCAATGACTTCTCGGCCATCATCTTTACCAAATACCTCCTTATGAAATTTATAACGGAAGACGGCTCCATCGGGACTATCCACATAGACCGGGAAGTTGCGGCAGAATGCGACAACACCAGCCTGGCTTTACGGAAAAAGTCTCGCGACGCGGCTGGCATATTCCTAGCCAACCTGGACGCCCGACAAGACGGCCAACCTAGGCCAGAACCGGAAGGTGACATGGAAAAACTACAAGTAGGGCAAAACAAAGACGAATACACCTTCATCAATAGGAACCTCCCATACGACCTCAAAGAAGACCTTTCCCAATTTCTGAAACAAAACAAAGATTTGTTCGCTTTCACGCCAGCCGACATGCCTGGGATAGACCCCGACCTCATGTCCCACCGGCTAGCCGTAGACCCTAAAGCCAAACTCGTGGCGCAAAGGAGACGAAAAATGTTGTCAGACCGAGTGGCCGAGGTCAAACGACAAGTACAAGCCCTACTCGAGGCAAANACACGACGTGGTTAGCAAACGTCGTACTGGTAAAAAAGTCCAACGGGAAGTGGCGAATGTGTGTCGACTACACAGACCTCAACAAAGCCTATCCAAAAGACGCCTTTCCCCTGCCAAACATCGACGGACTGGTAGACGCCACATCCGGACATCGGTACCTCAGCTTCATGGACGCATACTCCGGCTATAATCAAATACCCATGCATCGACCTGACGAGGAAAAAACAGCATTCATCACCCCTGATGGAACGTACTGCTACACAGTCATGCCCTTCGGCTTGAAGAACGCCGGAGCCACCTACCAACGGCTCATTAACAAAATATTCCAGAACCTATCCGGAACAAAACTAGAAGTCTACATAGACGACATGCTCGCCAAGACCGACTCTGGCGAACAACTCATCAGCGACCTCAAGGTCATCATGGACACCCTGTGAAAGCACCAAATGCGACTCAACCCGACAAAATGCGCCTTCGGATGGAGGCAGGGAAGTTCCTCGGCTTTATGATCACACACCGCGGAGTTGAAGCCAACCCAGAGAAATGTCGCGCCGTCCTTGAAATGACAAGCCCAAAAAACATAAACGACATCCAAAAGCTCACCGGCCGACTAACAGCGCTATCCCGCTTTCTCGGAGCATTGGCTCAAAAGGCAATCCCCTTCTTCAGACTGATGAAAAAAGGAGCCCCCTTCAAATGCGAAGCAGAATGCGAAGAAGCATTCCAATATTTCAAGAAAGCCCTAGCAGAACCACCAGTCCTCGCCAAACCCCAAACAGGGGAGACTCTCTACTTATACTTCTCCATAATAGAAGAAGCACTCGCGGCGGCACTCATCCGCGAAAACGAGAAGAAAGAGCAAAAACCCATATACTTCGTAAGCAAAGTCCTACAAGACACGGAAACTCGCTACTCGCGCCTGGAAAAGCTAGCCTGCGCCCTCCTCACGGCCTCCTGACGTCTGCGGCAATATTTTCAGGCCCACCCCGTGACAGTTCGAACCGACCAAGCAGTTAAACAGGTACTACAAAAACCTGATCTAGCGAGCAGAATGCTAGCCTGGTCCATCGAACTGTCCCAGTTTGATATCAAGTTCGAACCCCGATACGCAATCAAAGCACAGGCCATGGCCGACTTCATCGCCGAGATGACACCGGGAAACTCCACCCCCGAACCATGGAAACTACACGTTGACGGCTCATCGAACGTCACTTCCGGAGGTACCAGAGTCATTCTCGAAAGTCAAAATGGAGTCGTGATCTAACAGCCAGTACGATTCGAATTCCAGTCTCAAATAACCAAGCAGAATATGAGGCCCTCCTGGCAGGCTTAGCCCTAGCCAAGGAAGTCGGAGTAAAGGTCCTGGAAATAAATATGGATTCGCAAGTAGTCAGTTCCCAAATTAACGGAGACTACCAAACACGAGATCTCCTGCTACAACAATACCTTGCCGAGGTTAACAAACTAAAGGAAGAATTCAATCACGTAATCATACGGCACGTCCCCAGGGAACGTAATGCCAGGGCTGACCTTCTCTCTAAACTAGCCAGCACTAAACCAGGACACGGCAACAAATTGCTAATTTAGGAAGTCACCAAATCACCGTCCATATCCACGACGGCTAACGCCTATCTGACACTCTCCCACCAAGGGTCATGGACCTACCCCATCCTACAATATCTCCTCAAAGGAACATTGCCCGAAGACCCCAAAGAGGAAAAACGGACAAAAAGAGAAGCCGCCAACTACACAGTTGTCGCAGGACAACTATACAAACGCGGATTCTTGCAACCCCTGCTCAAATGCGTCGAACCTAGGGACACGGAGTACATACTCCGTGAAATCCATGAAGGTTGTTGCGGCCACCACGTCGGAGGTAAAACCCTTGCCCAAAAAGTCATCCGGGCCGGCTACTTCTGGCCCACGGTCATCCGGGACTCCATGCAGCTAGTAAAAAATTGCGACAAATGCCAAAGGCACGCCAATATCCACCAAGCCACCCCACACCAGCTCAGCATCATATCGGCAGAGCAGCCATTCGGTACCTGGGGGATCGACCTTGTCGGACCTTTTCCCACGGCACCCGGCCAACTCCGATACCTCATCATCGCCATAGACTACTACACTAAGTGGATCGAGGCCGAGCCCCTGGCCTCTATCACGGCAACCAAATGTCGAAAATTCCTCTGGCAATAGATCATCACCCGATTCGGGATCCCTGAGATCGTCATCTCGAACACCAAAACCCAATTCGCTGACAAAAATTCAGAGAATTCCTAAAAGGACTACGCATATTCCACCATTTTAGCTCGGTAGAACACCCCCAAACAAACGGACAGGTGGAATCCGCAAACAAAATAATCGTCAAAGGACTCAAAAAACGGCTCGACGAAGCCAAAGGACTATGGGCAGACGAACTCGGATCGGTCTTATGGTCGTACCGAACAACCCCCCAGACTGCCACCGGGAAAACCCCCTTCCGATTAACATACGGCACAGAGGCTGTTATCCCAGTGGAAATAGAAGACCCCAGCCCACGGAGAACGATCGGGGGTAACGACGAAGAAGCAGAACGAGACCTCACTGACGAAGTAAGAAGCATAGCCCACCTCAGAAAGCTGGCCCTAAAACAGAGAATCAGCCTAAGATACAACAACGAAGTCATCCGACGAGAATTTGCAACTACCGACCTCGTCCTACGATGAAACGACATTGGTCCCCCAACCCCAGAAGAGGGGAAACTCACCCCCAACTGGGAAGGACCATACAGAATCAAGGCTGCAATCGGAAAGGGAGCATACAAGCTCGAACGGCTTATAAGCTATTTATGTCTTCTTTTTCCTTTTTAAGTGTCCCAAATATGGAATAAAAACACGGCCACGACTGGGGAACCGATCACCCCCAGGCCCAAAATACGGATATCCACGAAAAACTAACCTCACGACGGTTCGCTTATCCCGAACAAAGGGAACAAATAAACAAAAATCAGAACACCTTAAAACGGAATGTAAAAAGAGGCCCGAACGGCCCAAAAGCCATTAAACGAAGTCCAAAACTACGAATTCACGGTTACACGGCCCACGGCCAACCAAATATCCAAAACAAAGACTAAGTTCAAAGAAAATTCAAAATTACAAGATATAAAACTACTCAAGGTCAACAATTCGGCCATCACGAACGATCTTAAAAGCCCCCATCATAGACACGTCCACACCCGGAGCCAACACCAAAGCCTGAGCCCTCATCGTCTCCTAGGTAGCAACAATCGCACCCTTAGCATCAGCCAACAACTTCGTCTTCTCCCTCTTCAAGGCAGCAACTTTGGCCTTTAAAACTTCCAGCTCGCCAAGAAGCACAGCAGCCTGAGAACTTGCGTCGGAAGCCCATTGCCGCTCTATACCCAGTTGGGAAAGAAGCGAAGTCTTGACCTCGGAAAGACGGAGGATCTCTGCCCCAGCTTCCTCGGAAGATTTCACTGCCTTCTCCCTCGCAACCTCGGCAACCTCAAGCTGCTCTTTTAACTTGACCACCTCAGCTTGCGAATGACGGAGTTTCTTGTCCAACAAACTGACTTGAGCCATTATGGGCTCGGCCTTCCGAACAACAACAGCAGATCGAAGGAGGGCACGATACACGGACTTAGCCTGGAACGAAACATCACAATCATCAAAAAACGGCTCTGTGCCAGGCATCAAGTGCTGATCAATGAACCCCGAAGCATCAAAATGCCGATCCATCATACTGGGCACAGCACCCTCCTCCTCAAAGTCTCGCTGCTAGGTTCCTCAGGCCTCTTTCTCTTCCGAGAAGCCTCGGCAGCCGTAACCACGAAGACTTCAGGCGAGTTCACGGGACCAGGCGAAGCCCGAGCGTCGGCCCTCACCCCCGACGAAACCACCTCCTGAGAAACAGCCTGAGAATCCACAGCTGGATTAGAGACAGGGGTAGCAGAAGACGACGATCCCTCCTCCCGACCCATCGCTGCCTTTAGGCGCGCCAAAGAAGTCAAACCGCCAGCCAACTCAACTGAAAGAAACCAAAGAAAAATCAAGTTACAAAGTCGGGAGAACAAACATGAAAACCAAGAAAGAGACAGCCACACACCAATATACGTCCGACAAGCCTCAGGATTCCCCATGACATCCCGAGGATTTAACGGGCGCTCGCCAAACAAATGCCACAAGACACTAGCAATGTCCTTATCCTCGGGAGACAAACCATCATAAGTAACCTTAGTCAAAATCGACGGCCCGGCACGGAAATTCCAATAGGTCGGAAATCGGCGCTCGCCCTCCGCCGTCAGCCAAAATGGATGATGCCCCCGGACGGGGCGCATGATAAACCCCTATTTTATGGTTTATAATGTGTTTAATTGTGTGGTTTTATCATGATCTTTACCCACTTATTCATATAATCAGCATGCATTTATATTTCTGTTCCGAGGGTTACCTGAAACTGGAGGTCGATCTCGGATGAGATCTTCTGTACTGGTCGGAGATGACGTGTCCGGCTAGCTGGTGGCGGCCGGAGCTGTTGTGTCTGACTTGTTGGACTTGCTGCACTGCTGATCCTTGGCCACCGGAGGGTGGGGGGTACCTGCAAGAAACTCCGATGCTTAAGTTAGCATGGGTATTAAACAGGTTTATTGTAGAATCAGAGTATGAGTTATACCTGGGTGCTCCAGTGTATTTATAATGGTGAAATCTGACCTTCCCCGAGGGTTACCTGACACTGGAGGTCGATCTCGGATGAGATCTTCTGTACTGGTCGGAGATGACGTGTCCGGCTAGCGGGTGGCGGCCGGAGCTGTTGTGTCTGACTTGTTGGACTTGCTGCACTGCTGATCCTTGGCCACCGGAGGGTGGGGGGTACCTGCAAGAAACTCCGATGCTTAAGTTAGCATGGGTATTAAACAGGTTTATTGTAGAATCAGAGTATGAGTTATACCTGGGTACTCCAGTGTATTTATAATGGTGAGAAGTGACCTTCTTAGATAAGATAAGTTAGTTATCTTATCTTATCTTATCTTA
>NC_029785.2:37332484-37375193 GCF_000816755.2 Arachis ipaensis | reverse complement strand
TCACTTAGAGGATGGATGGTAGCCATTGACAACGGTGATCCACCAACATACATCTTGCCATGGAAGGAGACCTGTGTGCGTGAAGAAGAAGACAGTAGAAAAGTAGAGATTCAGAAGACAGAGCATCTCCAAAACCTCAATCTGTTCTCCATTACTGCATAACAAGTATTTTTTATTTTATGTTAATTACTTTTCATAAACCCAACCATTTTTATTATTAATTTCTTGACTAAGAATTACTGTTCCGAGGGTTACTTGAAATTGTAGGTCGATCTCGGACGGGATCCTCAGTGATGGTCGGAACCGATGTGTCCGGCTGGTGAATGGAGGCTGGAGCTGGTACGTCTGACTTGTTTGGACTTGGACGTGCTGCTGATCCTCTGTCACCGAAGGGTGGGGGGTACCTGCAAGAGACTCCGATGCTTAAGTTAGCATGGGTATTAAACAGGTTTATTGTAGAATCAGAGTATGAGTTATACCTGGGTGCTCCAGTGTATTTATAATGGTGAAATCTGACCTTCCTGATAAGATAAGTTAGTTATCTTATCTTATCTTTATCTTTGAGTTGAGGTCAGCGTATCTTTCAACGGAACCGCCTTCATCTCTATAGGCTTAGGCCGCCTTAGGATTCGGGTCGTGCTCCTCTGTTTGGGCCCTTAATTGGGCTCTTCTATCGATTTGGCCGAGCTCTTTGAGAAGAGGTCGGATAGTCTGACCTGAAGAGGTTTGGTCACTTTTTCTCGAATCATCCCAGGTCGGATAGCTCGACCCAGGGTATGAACAGTGCCCCTGCTTGAGCTCGATCTTCTTTTTGAGGTCGTGTCCTTGACTTCGGTCCTTCTTAAAGTCGAACTCAAGCATTTGTCGATTCCTTTCTTTGTAAAGTGTCTTTTTTGAATGTAGAATGTTTTCCTCTAAAAGCGCGCGTTTTTGTATTAGCGCTTTTTTGGGAACGCAAGCGGTTTTAATATCCGCATTTAATTGGCATTAATTTTCCCTTCATTCTCTCTTGGCTTTTATTTTGAATTTCGTGATCAAAAACAATTTCTCTTCTTCATTTCTTCTTCGTAACTTCTCCCTTTGCTCTCTCGTTTTCTGTTTCTCTCATCTGCTTTCTGTCTTTCGCTTGTGCTTCTGCTTTCGTCGCTTGGCATTTTCTGGGCAGCCTTTATCTCTGCGCTTCTACTCTTCCTCGAAGCTTCTTCCGTCTCCAGGTTGGTCCCATTTCGTATTTTTCTCGTTGTTTTTGACTTTGCGATGGGTTTTCCTTTTGATCTTCTTTTTGGAGAAAGTTTGGATCTTTCTGTTTTTTATCATGCTTGACTTTGTTGCATGCTATGAAATTTCTTTGCTTTTTGGTGCGAATCTTTTTCTTGTTGCTTGAATCTTTTTCTTTTGCATGTTGCCGCCGTTTCTGTTTGTGCCTTGGCTGATAATTTTTTGCTTGATTTCAAAAGAAAGTTTGCGCCTTTGCTGCTTGGCCTTTTTTGACATTTCTGATATACTGTAGAAGTAGTGTTTTTTGCTGGTAAACTGTAGAAGTGTGGTCCTTTTGCGTTTTTTCTTCCTTTGTTTTCTTTCTGGATTTTATTTTGATGAGTGCTGGGATGTAGGTCGTAGAAATAACTTGAAAACCTTGCTTGTTTACTGCCTCCAAGGGATGCCCCAAGACCTTTGTCTTGAGTCTTGGGGTTTTCCCTTTTTGTTTATCCGCCCGTCGAGATGTTTTGCCCTCTGTCCGAGATGTTTTTGAGTAATCCATTCTTCTTTTCTTTTTGTAGGATTTAGTTGACCTCATGTCTTCCCGAAATAACGTTGTCGAAATGCCTTCCCAGGTTCCCACGGGTATGGCTGATTGGGTGGACTCCATGGTTCTTATGTGTGTCTCGCTGGTTGATTCTGAATTTTGTACTCTAGGCAGTTTCACAGTGTCTGTAGTAATTCTGGTGATGAGAAGAACTATGAACTTGTCCCTCCCTCTTCTGACGAGAGAGTCTGCTTTTCAACTCGAGTTGTTGATGGTCGCCCTTTCTTTTATGCTTATGATTTTTTCTTTGGTCAGCTGGGTATCACCATTCCTTTTACCAAATTCGAAACCGACCTGTTATGGTCTTGTAATGTTGCCCCTTCTCAACTTCACCCCAATTCCTGGGGTTTTATTAAAATTTTCCAATTGCTGTGCGATGGTTTTGGTATTCCTACTTCCCAATCTCTCTTTTTCTACCTGTTTGTCTTGACTAAGCCCGGTGTGGTAAAAAAGAAGTCGGCCTGGGTCTCCTTTCGTTCTACCCAGGGGAAGAAGGTTTTTTCCATGTTTGACGAGTCATTTCGTGATTTTAAAAACTACTTTTTCAAGGTCCGAGCTGTTGAAGGAGCTCGGCCCTTTTTTCTAGATGAGAATGACGAACCTGCTTTTCCCTTGGAATGGCAAAAAGATGTGAGGGTCTCCAGGTATTCATGGGAAATGTTGGATGAGGCTGAGCGAGCCTTTGTGACTATCTTGGAAGAACGCTGGGGTCAACCTCCCCATCTTGACACAAAGAAATTTATAACCAATCCTACTCTTCTTCAAACTGAACTGGGTATCTTGTGTTTCTTTTATTATTTTGTTTATGTTGCTTGTAGCTGTCCTTTCTGACTTATCCGACTTGTAGCTGAGTTTTCTGTTTTGTTTGCAGAGGCAATGAAGAATAATGAATCCATAAAAGCTTATAAGACGGCGCAGAGGGCGACTGCTGCCAGAAATGCTGCTGCCCAGGCAGCTGGGGAGGGATCTTCCCAAGTGCGCGAGAAGCCATCGGTGTAGAGTTCCGCCGGGGTGAAGAAGGTGATCCCTACACCCCGAGTTCGTTTGGTAGATCCTCATGTCACCTCTGCTGCTCCTTCTGTTTCTCCTCCCAATAAAAAACAAAAGGTTGCTGAGCCCTTTGACCTCGATGCTCCTGATTTTAATGCTGTTGAATTCGTGGATCAACAAATCGGTCCTTATGGCACTCTCTCCATGGACGATGTGTCCATCCTCCATCACTTGGAATTCATGGCCCAAAATCATGTAAAGATGGCGTACATGTCGGCTGCCATATATCGGACTGCTCAGAATCTCCCTCTCCACGCTACTAAAGCGTTTATGGAGGAGGCGAAACAGGAGTTTGATCGGATGAAGGAGCTAAAGGAGGAGCTTGAGACGAAGGTAGCCAAGCTGGAGAAGGACTTGAAGAATGAGGAGGCGAGCTCTCAGTCATTGGCGGCTTCTTTGAGGTTGGCTGAGGACGCAGTCTTGATGCACAAGGAGAGTTACCTTTCATCTTATCGGGAAGTGATGCGCCTGAGGGGGGAGCTTGACAGTGTTCGAGAAGATTATGCTGAGCTCCAAAGTCATCTCGTTGGCAGCGTGACTGCTGCTTATGAGAACTTGAGGGAGCAAGTTCAGGTCATTGCTCCCGAGGCCGACCTCACCCTTTTTAGCCTGGATAATATTGTCAGGGATGGCAAGATTGTCCCTGATGATGAGGGTGATGATGATGATGTTGTTCCTCCTGTGTCTTCTACCAAAGTGCCGACCTCTTCGGTTCCTCCCGCTGTGCCCGACCCGGATTGCCAGATCCTGAATCGGGAGGATGGAACTGTGGATTCTGTGTCGATCCAGACTCGCCCTCCTTCTCCTTGTCCTGATGCTGCCAAGAAGGCTCCTGGTGCTTGTTGATCTTTTCTTAAAATTTGTGTAGTTGGTCCGGCTTGTGGGCTTTTTTAGAACTCTTTTATTTATTTGCTGATACTTCTTAGTTGCTTATCTAGCAACTTTTATTTTGAAAAACAAACAATAGCTCGCTATCTTTTTGATAGTAGTTTTTGGTGGCCTTTCGAGGCCTTATAACTCTGTAAAAAGTAGTTTTTTGACTAGGCATCTTTTCTGTTTTCTACTGATGTCGAAATCTTGCGGCTCGACCTCCTTGGGTTGTTTTTGTTATGTTATTTGTAGCTTGAATCCTTTGAGGTCGTGGTTGTGGGGATCCAACTTGTTTCTTTGGTTTTCTTTGCTTTGTATGCTTTCTTAACGTTGGTCCCCTTCTAAGCTATTATCGTAATCCTGTGTCTTGGACCTTTGCTAGGTCTCCTTCAGGGATTACTTTTATAACTTTCCAGTTGTGGGAGTCCGACTTCGTTAGGTTAGTCTCCTTTAAGTTATTTGTAGTCCTCTTTCTTGGATCTTTGTCAGATCTCTTTCAGGGACTACTTTGATAACTTTTAAGTAGTAGGAGTCCGACTTGGTTATACCGGTCTCCTTTAAGTTATTTTTTGTATTCCTCTTTCTTGGATCTTTGTCAGATCTCTTTCAGGGACTATTTTGATAACTTTTGAGTAGTAGGAGTTCGACTTGGTTATATCGGTCTCTTTTAAGTTATTTTTGTAATCCTCTTTCTTGGACCTTTGTCAGGTCTCTTTCAGGGATTACTTTTATAACTTGTTAATAGTAGGAGTCCGACTTCGTTATATCAGTCTCTTTTAAGTTATTTTTGTAATCCTCTTTCTTGGACCTTTGTCAGGTCTCTTTCAGGGATTACTTTTATAACTTGTTAGTAGTAGGAGTCCGACTTCGTTATATCGGTCTTCTTTAAGTTATTTTTGTAATCCTCTTTCTTGGACCTTTGTCAGGTCTCTTTCAGGGATTACTTTTATAACTTTTCATTTTGGGCTGACTTTGTCATGTCGAGCCCTTCTAAGTTAAAGTAATCCTCTTTAATAGGGTTGGCCAGACCTCTTTCCAGGGTTTACTTATAACTTGGGTTGACTTGGTCCGACTTTTCAACGTCGGCCAGTCTTTAAGTTATTATTTTAGCAATCCGTAAGACCTCGTCAGGTTCTTTTTTAGATCACTTTCGATAATTTCTTACATTATTCTGTGTTCATCTTTACCGATTTGTAGAAAGTGGTTGTCGTCTCTAGATCGTCCTTTGGGTGAATCGCGTTTTCACCTTTATCAGACGGTTGTCTTTATCATGATTGTGCAGTAAAATTGTTTTTCACTTTCTGCCGATCTGTTGCTTTATAATCGGACGATGAATGCTTCAGATTAATGTGTCTTGAAATCTTTGTAGAATATCTAAAATATATTTTATTAAAAGGAAAAATGCAAATATATACATATGGGATTTGTCTGAGTCTCAACTTGGTGCCTCATTAAAAAACCTTTTCAGGAAAAAGAGTGCATCCAATGATGAGATCTTTTATCTTTTCTAACTGTAGTACCTTCTGAGGTTGCAGGCGTGCCATGACCTGGGAAGCTCTCGTCCATCGAGTTCAGACAGTCTGTAGTAGCCATTTCCAAGTACTTCTACAACTCGGTAGGGTCCTTTCCAGTTTGCTGCCAGCTTTCCCTCTCCTGGTCGAGTTGTTCCGATATCATTTCGGATTAGGATGAGATCATTTTCTACAAAACTTCTCGGCACTACCTTTTGATTATATCTGGAAGCCATTTGGCGTTTTAGAGCTTCTTCCCTGATCCGAGCTCTTTCTTGGATTTCGGGTAACAAGTCGAGCTCTTCTCTATGAAGTTGGGAGTTTGCTCCCTCATTGTAGTGAACTACTCTGGGTGACCCTTCCTCAATCTCTACTGGGATCATCGCCTCTATTCTGTATGCTAATCGGAAGGGGGATTCCTTCATGGTGGAATGTGGCGTTGTTCGATATGCCCACAGGACCTGTGGAAGCTCTTCTGCCCAAGCTCCCTTTGCATCTTGTAATCTCTGTTTTAATCCGGCCAATATGACTTTGTTAGCAGCTTCGGCCTACCCATTGGCTTGTGGATGTTCGACGGAGGTGTACTGGTGCTTTATATTCAAGTCGGCTACTAGTTTTCTGAAGCCTGCATCTGTGAATTGAGTGCCATTGTCTGTGGTTATTGAATATGGAATCCCGAACCTTGTGACAATGTTTCTATATAAGAATTTCCGGCTTTTTTGAGCGGTGGCATTGGCCAGGGGCTTTGCCTCGATCCACTTTGTAAAGTAATCTACCCCTACTATGAGGAATTTAACTTGTCCTGATCCCTGTGGAAAAGGGCCGAGAAAATCGAGTCCCCATTTTGCAAACGGCCAAGGTGAGGTCACACTGATGAGCTCTTCTGGCGAGGCGATGTGAAAGTTGGCATGTTTCTGACATGGTGGGCATGTCTTTACAAATTCTATGGCTTCTTTCTGTAGAGTTGGCCAATAAAATCCCGCCCGGAGTACTTTTTTGGCGAGAGCTCGTGCTCCGAGATAATTGCCACAAATACCGCCGTGTATTTCTTCTAGCACTTCCTTTGTGTTGGAGGTTGGCACACATTTTAGTAAAGGTGTTGAGATTCCTCTTTTGTACAGGATGTTGTTTATGATGGTGTAGTACTGTGCCTCCCTTTTTAACCTATTTGCCTCCTTTTCTTCTGTGGAGAGCGTTCCTGTTCTGAGGTAGTTGGCTATAGGGGTCATCCATCCTTGGTCCTGACTTGTTATGGTCAAGACTTTTTCCTCTTCCGAGATTGACGGGTTCTGCAATATTTCCTGGATGAGGCTTCTATTGTTACCCCCTGGTTTGGTACTGGCTAGTTTTGAGAGTGCGTCAGCTCGGGCATTTTGTTCGCGGGTATGTGGCAGATCTTATACTCCCCAACTTGTCCGAGCTGTTCCTTGGTTTTATCCAAATACTTTTTCATGGTGGGATCTTTGGCTTGGTAGCTCCCTGTTATTTGTGATGTGACCACTTGTGAATCACTGTAAATGTTGAGTTTTTGAGCTCCGACCTCTTTAGCCAGCTTCAAACCAGCTAATAACGCTTCATATTCCGCCTGGTTGTTTGAGGCCGGGAACCCGAACTTGAGGGAGAGCTCAACATGGGTTCCTTGGTTGCTTTCTATTATCACGCCCGCACCGCTTCCAGTTTTATTTGAAGAACCATCCACGTAAAGATTCCATTCTGTGGGGGTTTCTAGGGCATCTGTGAATTCTGCGATAAAATTGGCCGGATACTGTGATTTGATGGCCGTCCGAGCTTCATATTTGAGGTCAAACTCTGACAACTCGACTGCCTACTGTAGAATTCTGCCTGCTAAATCTATTTTCTGCAATATTTCTTTTATGGGCTGGTTAGTTCAAACCATAATGGTGTGAGCCTGGAAGTACGGGCGGAGTCGTCGAGATGTTAGGATAAGAGTATAGGCAAATTTTTCTATTTTCTGGGTAGTTCAGCTCGGATCCCTGTAGTGCCTGTACTTGCTCTTCCACAGCCTGGGATCGCTCTGGCCCAAGCTTTCTTCGTCTCTGCTGTACTGGTCAAGATGGTTCTCCTTCTCGTGGTCGAGATAGGATAGGTGGCCGTCCTAAGAATTCCTTGAAGTCTTTGAAGGCTTGCTCACATTCTGTCGTCCATTCGAACTGTTTTCCCTTTCTTAGAGTGGCATAGAAGGGGAGAGATCTTATTGCAGCTCCTGCTAAGAATCAGGATAGGGCGGCCAATCTCCCATTGAGTTGTTGTACTTCTTTGACACAAGTTGGGGTCTTCATGTTGAGTATGGCTTGACATTTGTCTGGATTTACTTCAATTCCCCTTTGTGTGAGCATGAAACCTAAGAATTTGCCTGCTTCTACTGCGAAGGTACATTTTGCGGGATTGAGTCGCATGTTGTGTTTCCTTATGGTGTCAAACACCTGAGCCAAGTCGGATAATAATGTATCTTCGGTTTGCATTTTTATCAATATGCCGTCCACGTAAACTTCCATAATTTTTCCGATGTGATCTGAGAAGACTTTATTCATTAGCCTTTGATAAGTAGCTCCTGCGTTCTTGAGACCGAAAGGCATCACGATGTAGCAATAGTTTGCCTTTGGTGTTAAGAACGAGGTCTTTTCCTGATATGGGGATTTGGTTGTATCCCGAGTATGCATCCATAAACGAGAGATATTTATATCCAGAGGAAGCATCTACCAGAGCGTCAATGCTTGGAAGTGGGTATGGGTCTTTGGACAAGCTTTGTTGAGATCGGTGTAATCGGTGCACATTCGCCACTTCCCATTCGACTTTTTCACCAAGACGACGTTGGCTAGCCATAGTGGGTACTTGACTTCTCTTATAAATCCGGCTTCCAGCAGTGCTTGTACTTGCTCTTCCACAGCCTGGGATCGCTCCGGCCCAAGCTTTCTTCGCCTCTGCTGCACCGGTCGAGATCCTGGATAGACCGCCAACTTGTGGCACATTAGCTTAGGGTCTATGCCTGGTATGTCCGCGGCTTTTCATGCGAAGAGATCGACATTATCTCGTAAGAATTGTATTAGCAATTCTTTTAATCCTCCTTTGAGGATTGTGCCGATATTAGTTGTTTTTTCCGAGGTGTCTCCGATCTGAATTTTTTCTATCTCACCTTCTGGTTGGGGGCGAAGATCTTCTCGTCGTTGAACTCCGCCCAACTCGATTGCGTGGAACTCTTCTCCTTTGCCTCTGAGGTTTAGGCTTTCGTTATAACAGCGACGTGCCATCTTTTGGTCAGCTTTTATCGTGGCTATCCCTTTTGGCGTTGGGAACTTCATACATAGGTGTGGGGTCGAGACTATTGCGCCAAGTTGGTTGAGTGTTGTCCGACCTATGAGAGCATTGTAAGCTGAACTTACATTGACTACGATGTATTCTATTTTAAGGGTCCTGGATTGGTCTCCTTTTCCGAAGGTTGTATGTAGTGATATATATCCTAGTGGTCGAACCGGGGTATCTCCTAACCCGAACAGACTGTTTGGATATGCCTTAAGTTCTTTTTCTTCTAAGTCGAGTTTATCAAAGGCTGTCTTGAATAATATGTCGGCAGAACTCCCTTGGTCTATTAAGGTGCGGTGTAGGTTGGCGTTTGCCAATATGATGGTGATGACCATGGGATCGTCGTGTCCTGTGATGATGCCGGACGCGTCCTCCTTAGTGAATGTTATCGCTGGGATGTTGATTACTTCCTCCTCTCCTTCGACATGACATACTTCTTTGAGATACCTTTTGTGGGAAGATTTGGAGATCCCTCCTGCTGCGAATCCGCCATGTATCATGTGGACGTGTCTTTCTGGTGTCCGAGGTGATCGTTCTGCTCGCTCGGTATCTTCATCCCTTCGTCTTTTTCTTTGATCATCATCTCGGGTGGCCAGGAATCGATCTAATTTTCCTTCCCTCACCAATTTTTCTATGATATTTTTCAAGTCGAAGCATTCGTTGGTGGCGTGTCCTCTGACCCGATGATATTCACAATATTCCTTCCGATTTCCTCCTCCTCTTTTTCCTTTGAGGGGCCGTGCTAGGGGAATCTTTTCTGTATGGCAGACCTCTTTGTATATTTCGACTAGGGATGCTCTGAGGGGAGTATAATTATGGTATTTTTTAATTTTCTCCCCTTGTCGGTCTTCTTTCTTTTTGTCTTTATCTCGGTAGGGGTTCCCAGATTTTGAGGTTTCTCCTAATCGAGCGTTTTTTTCCATGTTGATGTATTTTTCTGCTCGCTCCTGTACTTCGTCTAATGAGGTAGGGTACTTCTTTGATATAAATTGGCTAAATGGCCCCTCTCGTAGGCCATTGATGAGTCCCATGATGGCGGCCTCTGTTGGTAAGCTTTGTATGTCCATGCATGTTTTGTTGAATCTTTCCATGTAGTTGCGGAGGCTCTCCCAATCTCCTTGCTTGATCCCCAGTAGACTGGGGGCGTGCTTGGCTTTATCTTTCTGGATGGAGAATATGGCCAGGAACTTTTTGGCCAGGTCGTCGAAGTTTGGGATGGACTTTGGAGGTAAGTTGTCGAACCATCGGATTGCTGTCTTTGTGAGAGTTGTTGGGAAAGCTTTGCAGCGAACGGCGTCTGAGGCGTCGGTAAGGTACATTCTGCTTCTGAAATTGCTGAGATGGTGGTTGGGATCTGTGGTGCCATCATATAAAGTCATATCTGGGAGTTTGAAGTCCTTTGGGATTTTGGTTTTCATGATCTCTCTGGTGAATGGATCCTGTTCTTTACGTGAGCTTTCCTCAGGAGTAATCCGAGGGGCCTTCGATTTGAGATCGGCTTCCAATTGCTGTAATTTTTCTTCCAATTCTCGACGTCGCCGTATCTCTCTTTGTAGATCCTTCCCGATTTTTCGTTGTTGTTGGGTTTCTTTTTCAAGTTGCTTCAAGCAATCTTGAAGTACTTCTATTGCCCCCGGGTTTGCTGGATTTTTGTCTCCGTTGGATTTCGGGGTGTCTTTTAGTGGGGTGTCCGTGTTTTTGTGCGGCATTCTGTTTTCTAGATCTGAATCGTGATCGTTGTCATGGTTATCCGCCATGGTGTTGGGATGACTTCCAGGTTCCCCGGCAACGGCGCTAATGTTCCGAGGGTTACCTAAAACTGGAGGTCGATCTCGGATGAGATCTTCTGTACTGGTCGGAGATAACGTGTCCGGCTAGCTGGTGGCGGCCGGAGCTGTTGTGTCTGACTTGTTGGACTTGCTGCACTGCTGATCCTTGGCCACCGGAGGGTGGGAGGTACCTGCAAGAGACTCCGATGCTTAAGTTGGCATGGGTATTAAACAGGTTTATTGTAGAATCAGAGTATGAGTTATACCTGGGTGCTCCAGTGTATTTATAATGGTGAGATCTGACCTTCTTGATAAGATAAGTTAGTAATCTTATCTTATCTTTATCTTTGAGTTGAGGTCAGCGTATCTTTCAACGGAACCGCCTTCATCTCTATAGGCTTAGGCCGCCTTAGGATTCGGGTCGTGCTCCTCTGTTTGGGCCCTTAATTGGGCTCTTCTGTCGATTTGGCCAAGCTCTTTGAGAAGAGGTCGGATAGTCTGACCTGAAGAGGTTTGGTCGCTTTTTCTCGAATCATCCCAGGTCGGATAGCTCGACCCAGGGTATGAACAATTTCCTTCCTAAAATTATTACACGATTGAAAACTTGCTTCCTAGAGACTTTTAATTATGTATTTTAATTCTCCTTTATTCCATTCGATGCCGTGATCTGTGTGTTAAGTGTTTCAGGCTTTATAGGGCACGAATGAGTTGGAGATTGGAAAGGAAGCTTGCAAAAAATGGAAGGAACACAAGAAATTAAAGAGATGACCAGCGAGAAGTGACGCGGACGCATGGCTCACGCGACCGTGCGAAAGAGAGGAAATCGCAGTGACGCGGCCGCATGGCTCACACGACCGCGCGGATTGGAATAGCATAAGTGACGCGGAGGCGTGGACGACGCATCCGCGTGGAGAAGCAAAACGCCGAATGACGCGTCCGCATGAATGACGCGATCGCGTGACGTGCACGATCTGCATAATCTGCAGAATCGCTGGGGGCGATTTTGGCCCCTGTTTCGACCCAGTTTTCGGCCCAGAAAAGCAGACTAGAGCCAGGGAACATGCAGAGACCAACAACAACATTCATTCTAGATAGTTTTAGTTTTTCAGATCTAGTTTTCCTCTCCGCTAGGTTTTCTTTTCTCTCTACACATTCATAGTTCTTAGGATTTTTATTTCTATTACTTTTTGCATTGGGATTTTGAGAAGAGTTATTACCTCATCAAGACTTCGTCATTCTAGTTCATTTTCTTTACTTGGCTTTACTCTTCCATGTCCTTTAATTTACTTAATTTTACTATTGGATTATTTTAGAATTTATTAATACAAGAGTTATTTTTATTTTTAATTAATTCCTTTGAGTTTTATTTATCATGTCTTTCTTTAATTCCCTTTCCTATGTTATGAATTCCACATTCACAATGAGTGAGTAGTTCCCTAACTTGATGGGGAGTTGATTGAAAGGAACCCTTGAGTTGGAATGCTCAAAGGAGAAATTGTAATTTGGTTTATTGTTGGATTACTCTCTAGTCACTAACGCTAGTCCTTCCAAGTAAGCGGACTGGGACTTGTGAATAGAAACAACATTCCAACTTGTTTGACTTTCCCTTACCTAGTAAGGGATAACTAAATAGAACAACCCCCAATTATCAATTAATCTTGAAAGTACTGCAACAAGAATAGGGCTTCCAACTAATCTACTCCCAGTCAAGACTTTTATTTAAATTACATTAATTCTCTGATTTAATTTCCTGTCATTCAACTCAAATCTTTTTGAAAACCATCTGATCAATAAAATATCACACTTTTCTGCAACTCGTTGGGAGATGACCTGGGATTCATACTCCCAATATTTTAACTTTAATTTTTGTGACACCCTTTTTAAATTGATAAGCAGATTTCTGGTTGGTTGAGAACTATACTTGCAACGCATATCTTATAATAATTCTTAACTCGCCAATTTCTGCCACCATCAATTTTTGGTACTGTTGCTGGGGAGTTGCAATAGAGTGCTAAAGTTATTGATTGGATTTTATTTATTTTCATTTTATTTTATTTTGCTACTATGAGCTGCTTGTTTCTTTCACTAGATGACGTGTTCACTTCCTGATCCAAGCTTGCCAGTATTCGATCCTGAGATTGAAAGAACTATTTCACGAATAAGGCAAGCTCGGCGTCGGTTAGTCCTCTCTGAGGGCGGATCTGAAACGTCATTTGAGGAAGAAACCAGCCCCCGTTCTACTGATTCGGTTGATTACATATAGATGACATGGCATCACCTAGGAGAGTTACTATCAAGGAGGCTGGAGCCCCTAATTTTACAATGCAACCGTTTCAAGTGCATCATCCAGCGGTGGCTACAGACTTTGAAATAAAGACCGCACTGCTCAATTTGATGCCCAAGTTTCATGGCTTACCTGCTCAAGAGCCTATCAAGCACCTGAGAGATTTTCAAGCAACCTGTTCTACTGTCAGGCGTGATGGTGCAGATGAAACTTCAATTTTGCTGAAAGCCTTCTCGTTTTCTCTCGAGGGAAAGGCAAGAGAGTGGTACTACACTCAACCCGCCGCAACTGTATCCAACTGGGATACACTCAGAAGAGAATTTTTGGAAAAGTTCTTTCCAACTGAAGTTACTGATAAACTGAGGAAAGACATTTCCATGATTGTTCAGGATGAATTTGAAACTCTCTATGAGTACTGGGAGCGCTTCAATAATCTTCTGGAAGCTTGCCCCCACCATATGATTGACAAGATAGTGTTACTCGGCTATGTCACACAGGGCATGAGGCCCCAAGATAAGACCACATTGGAAAGTTCTAGCAATGGGTCTATGAAAAAGTACAAGACCGCTGATGAGGCATGGCAATTGATCAGCGACTTAGCTGAATCTACTAGGAATCACAGGCAGAAATAAGGTCGTGCAAAAGCCGTTGCAGAAGTATCCTCTAGCAGAGAGACTGTTGCTTTAACTCAGAGTATCTATGAAATGACCAACTTGCTGAAGCAGATGCAATTGAACCAACAACAAGTTCAGCAAGCTCAACCTTCTCCACCACAGCAAAACCAACAGTTAGTCCCACAGAGAGTTTACGGAATCTGTACTGATTATAGCCACTATACTGATGAATGTCTGCAGCTCCAGCAGGAAGACAACACCGTGGCAGCCACTCATAACTTCTATGACCGCCCCAACCAAGGGTACAATCAAGGTGGCAATTACAACCATGGATGGCAGGACAATTATAACCAGAATTGGAGGGACAACAACAATAGAGGAGGTAGAGATAATCAGAGAAATCAGAGGTAGAATAATAACAACAATAGACAGCAGAACCAGTACCAGCCTTACAGAGCACCTCACCTGAGGCAATCCCAAGGACCACAGAATACCCAACAGCAGACCTCTCAAATTACCTATCCTTCTTCTTCTGCTAATGATGACTTACTACGATCTATTGATCAGAGACAGCAGACCATAGAAAATAACATTAATGCCACTCTAAATGGTCTGAACGCTACTTTGCAAGCTCTTGTCTCCCAGATTGGATCAATAAATAACTCCAATAACCAATCTTTGAGCTCTAGTAGAATTCCCTCTCAACCATTACCCAATCCCAAGGGTGGTATTAATGCCATCACCCTAAGGTCCGGAACCACACTGCAGGAGAGGAACTAGGAGGATCCAAGCCCACCAGAACACACCTCAGCTAAAGGGGTAGTGGAAATAGAAGATGTTGAAGAGGAAGATGACATACAGGACATAGCTGAAAAAGAAGAAGCTCAACCATAGGAGGAAGCATCAAAAGGCGCAAACACTGTAGAAGATACCACTCCTATTCCATTTCCACAACTTGTAAGGAAGCCCAGGAAGCAGCTGGAACCTGATCCAAAAATGGTAGAGATATTCAAAAAGGTTGAGGTAACTGTTCCTCTATTTGATGTTATTCAACAGGTACCTAAGTATGCAAAGTTTCTAAAAGATTTATGTATACATAAGGACAAAATTAATGAATTAGAAACTATTTCTTTAGGAAGTTCTATATCTGCTTTAATGGGTGGTTTACCTGAAAAGTGTAGTGACCCAGGTCCTTGTATGGTTAATTGTACTATTGGTGGTGTAGTATTTTCTGATTGCATGTGTGATGTAGGAGCATGTGTGAGTATAATGCCTTTGTTTATATATGATATTTTGAGGCTCCCTCCCTTAAAAAGGTCGGCAGCTCGTTTTGTGTTAGCAAATAAAAGCATTATTACAGTGGCTGGAGTTGATGAAGATGTATTAGTGGGCATTAAGGGACTCACGTTCCCCACTGATTTTTATATCCTGGAAATGCCCCAAAATGACTCAGACAAGCCATCATCAATCTTACTTGGAAGGCCATTCCTGAAGACCTCAAGGTTTAAATTAGATGCTTTTTCAGGAACATACTCTTTTGAAATAGATGGTCGAGTAGTGATCTTCAATATGAATGGAATTATGAAGCATCCTCCAGAGGATCACTCTATCCTCAAGTGTGACATTATAGATGAAACCGTGGCTGAAGTCCATCAGGAGGAATTTGAAGAGAAGCACACAAGACAAGGTCCAAGTGTGGGGACATTCTCAGAGGACAATGACAGTGCTTTGCCATTGTTACCAGCTCCAGAGAACCCAGAGCCTGACCATGATCAGAAGTTAGAATTAAAACCCCTTCCTCCACACCTCAAATATGCTTACCTTGAAGATGGGCAGAGGTTTCCAGTTATCATTGCAAGGGAACTTACTTCTCAACAAGAAGAGCAGTTACTTAGTGTGCTGAGGAGGCACAAGAAGGCGATTGGTTGGAGTTTGCAGATATAGTAGGCATTAACCCTCAAGTCTATGAGCATAGAATATTTTTAAAAGAGGGAGCAAGACCTGTCCGTCAACCCCAGAGAAGACTGAACCCCACTATCTTAGAGGTTGTCAAAAAGGAGGTGACCAGACTACTAGAGGCAGATATCATCTATCCCATCTCAGACAGTGAATGGGTAAGCCCAGTACAAGTGGTGCCAAAGAAGTCTGGAGTCACTGTGGTGAAGAATGAGCATGGAGAGCTCCTAACAACCAGAGTTTAGAACGCCTGGAGGGTCTGCATTGACTACAGACGCCTCAACCAAGCAACCCGCAAGGATCACTATCCTATTCCATTCATTGATCAAATGCTGGATCGCCTGTCAGGTAAATCACATTATTATTTTTTAGATGGGTATACAGGTTATTTCCAGATTCATATAGCTCTTGAGGATCAGGAAAAGACCACTTTTATATGTCCTTTTGGGACTTATGTTTACAAAAGAATGCCCTTTGACTTGTGCAATGCACCAGCTACTTTTCAAAGGTGCATGATGAGTTTTTTCTCTGATCTTATTGAGGACTGTATGGAGGTTTTTATGGATGATTTTATTGTATACGGTGATTCCTTTAGCCTTTGCTTAGATGGATTATCTAGAGTGTTAGACAGATGTGTCAGTACAAACCTTGTATTAAATTTTGAGAAATGTCACTTTATGGTAAAACAAGGTATTGTACTAGGACATGTTGTGTCTAATACTGGCATTTCTGTAGATCCAGCAAAGGTGGATGTTATTTCTAGTTTACCTTACCCCTCTTCTGTGAGGGAAGTCCGTTCGTTTCTTGGCCATGCAGGTTTTTACAGGAGATTCATTAAGGACTTCAGTAAGGTAGCACCTCCCTTATCCAGACTACTGCAGAAAGATATTGAGTTCGAGTTCAGTGAAAATTGCAAACAAGCGTTTGATAAGCTGAAAATCGCCCTGACTCAAGCTCCAATTGTGAGAGGACCAGACTGGAGCCAACCATTTGAAATAATGTGTGATGCTTCTAACCATGCCGTAGGAGCAGCACTGGCTCAGCGTGAAGGTAAGGATCCTTTTGTTGTTGCTTATGCGTCTAAAACTTTAGATGCCGCTCAGTCTAATTACACTACCACCGAGAAAGAGCTTCTTGCTATTGTTTTTGCTCTGGATAAATTCCGAGCCTATTTACTTGGTACTAAAGTAGTAGTGTATTCAGACCACGCAGCTCTAAAGTATTTATTAGCTAAAAAGGAGTCCAAACCAAGACTTATACGTTGGATACTGCTATTACAAGAATTTGATTTGGAAATTAGGGACAGGAGTGGTAACCAGAATTTAGTGGCAGAGCACTTGAGTCACCTTGAACATATTACAGATGACTCCACTCCTATAGCTGATAATTTCCCATTTGATAACCTGCAAGCAGTATCTGAGATAGTCCCTTGGTATGCACTTGTAGCTAATTATCTAGTTAGCCGCACCTTTCCTCCAAACTTTTCTAAGCATCAAAGAGACAAGCTGAAAAGCGAGTCTAAATATTATATATGGGATGACCCATATTTATGGAGATGTGGCACTGACCAGGTAATTAGTCGGTATGTGCCTTAATCAGAATTCCAGTCCATCTTAGAGGCCTGTCACTCATCTGAGAGTGGAGGACATTTTGGCCCTCAAAGGACTGCCAGAAAAATCTTAGACTGTGGATTCTGGTGGCTTACTCTTTTTAGAGACGCTGCTGAATTTTGTAGATCTTGGTTAATGGACATCGTTTAAAGCTGTACCATGGCGAGCAGCTGAAGAAAAACAAGGAGCTCGAGATCTTCCTCTTGGAAGATCCCCACATAGCCGAAGACTGAGCTAGTGGAGCGTCCAACTTACGGACGTTAAAGCAAAGTGCTAGGTGGGAGACAACCCACCATGGTATGGTCGTTCTTTTCTTTACTTTTAATTTTCTTATTCAATAACTCTTCTCTTTATTAGTACATTTTGTGCATCTGCACGTGCCTATTTTTATTTAAAAAAAAAAACGTTACGCGACGCTACCGCATTATTGACGCGTCCACGTCGCAAGGAGATGGGAGAAAATAATAAACAAACAGAGAGTCACGCAGGAGCATGGCTGGAGGTGTGCCCGTGGCACAAATCGTCCCACGCGACCGCATCGCTGACGCGTCCGCGTCGAATGGGAATATTGGCCTCCAACGTGACCGCGTTCCCCACGCGGCCGCGTGACCTGGATTTCGACGTAACAAGGGTGCACGACCGAAAGTTGTGCTAGAGTGGTGTTGGATTGGTGCTGAGCGCATAATCCTTCCCACGCGGCCGCGTGAGCGACGCGACCGCGTCATATCCTTCTAAAAGCCCACTCACATGATCGCATGCCCCACGCGATCGCATCACCCAAAATTTGGCACGAATATGATTTTGAACAGAGAGTTGTGCGAGTGCGAGGCTACCCTCGCGCCATTAGCCTAAAACGGGTCACGCGACCACGTGACCGACGCGACCGCGTTAATCAGTTTCAACGCAAGTCGCGCAACCGCGTGCCTCACGCGACCGCGTCGCTTGCGCCGCACAGTTTTCCTGATTTGCCAATTATCTTATCTTTTTCTTCCCAAATCCTTTTTTCTCTTTTCCCTCCTTATTTCTTTTTCTTCCCTTCTTCCTTCTTCCTTCTTTCTCACTTTTTACACACTCTCTCTCTCACCCCATTAACAAGGTTTTTCTTTTTCTCCTTCCCTCCTTACTTTTCTATTATTCTTCTTATTTTTATATGTATCTTCTTTTCTTTTCGTTTTACCTTCACTATTCATATTTTCTTTTTCCTTTCTTTTTCCTTTTTATTTGGTGTTATAAATTTATGTGAGTCATTATATGCTTGTGGATTGTTATAAATTTGTTTGACAATTATATATTACTTTTTCAAGGGATGCTTGCATGCTCAATTTCATACTATCAATAACTTAATTATCATGCATGCTACGTGTTTGTGAAAAGGCCCATATGGCATTAAGCATTTTTTCTACTTTATTCTACTTTTCAATGCTTGCTTTTCACAAAACCCTTTTTATATTTTATTAATTTAATATAATTGTTATTACAAACAAATTGTTAGTTTGAAAGACTTGGTAATCTCACTTGGACATTGAATGCTTGATCTATGCTACTCATGCCTTTGCCTGCATGCCAATAAACCCCTTGCATTTAATTTTCCCCACATGCACTTGCTATATTTTCATTGATGAACTTTTCACATGTAGTCATGACAATGTATTCACGTCGTTCTTCTTTATTGTGCATTGATTACCACTTTTCCCGCCCTCTTCCTTGCTCTATCTCTTTGAATTTAATTTACTTTCTCTTTCCTTTTTCAGGATGACCACCAAGAAAGGAAAGGAGAAAGCTACTCCTAAACAACCAGTAAGAAGAGGAACCAAGAGAGCATTAGTGGCAGAACCCTCTTCAACTGCGGTTAAGCCCTCAACAAAGAAAATTAAGAGGATTATAAAAGTTGACGATAAAGAAAGAGTCTTCCCAGCAAAGGACACTGCGCGATTCCCCAATCGCTACTGTGAGCAGATGTTCCCCATCCTAGTAGAAAGGAGTTATAACAACAAATACATTCTTCTCCTCCCGCCCAATATTGCTACCTTTGTTGAGCCGCAGATTGCCCGAAGACAATGGGATTTCTTACAGAGACAGCCAAGGCAGGTCAATCTTTCTTGGGTAGTCGAGTTCTACTCCAACTTCCACCTACCAACCCTGCAGTCTGTCTATGTCCGTCAGAAATAAGTTCCCATTACAGAAGAGGCCATTCAAAAAGTTCTAAGTCTTCCCCCTATTCCAGCAGGATTGGACGCCTTTCAAGAAGCCACACTCAAGCTCCAGATGTACCAATTTGACTGGGACGCTGTTCTCAGAGTTATCGCACTACCTGGCAGCCGATGGATCTACGGATACCATCGTACTCGCCCTAAGGGAATTTTGGCTTCAGCACTTACCTTGGAGGCTCGCGTATGGGCACAGATCATGTCCCATTACGTCTTTCCGAGCACTCACGAATCCTCCTTCACTGCGGACATGGCCGTTCTTCCATGGTGCATCCTTACAGACCAACCTTTGAATCTACCAAGACATATCCGGAATGCCATGGGACACGTACAAATTGCGGGCAACTTACCTTTCCCCGCCCTGGTCTCAGATCTTGTCTTAGCCGCCGGAGTCTCCTTCTGAGCTGGGGACACCAAAGCCATGCTTCCCCGGGATGATCAGTATGTCCCTAACGGGAAGTACCTTCGACTTTCAGCAGCCACTATCAGCCAGCCTACTGAACCAGTTGAAGATATTCCTTCTTCAACTCCACAAGCACCCACTATTGACCAACTGCTCCAGCAGATACTTGCAAGGTTGGATCGGCAAGAACAGAAAGCTAAGATGAGAGAGCTCCGTAACAAGTGCCGATTCACATACCTCAAGGAGCTGATTATGGGAAAATTCAAGGACTCAGACACCCCGGACTCCACTTTCTTTACCAGCACAGGGAGCCATGATGGCCCCGACGATGGAGATACTGCTACCAACCCACCTTTGTTCCTGACAGATGGCACCGAGGACGGTGCAAAGCCTTAAGTGTGGGGAGGTCGGTCAGTACCTGACTTCCGGAGGTAAATTCTCTTCCCTAAACACCAATACATTAGGATATTTAGTTAGATTTTTCTTATGTAGAATAGGATAAATTGCATAGTAATAGGTTAGTTGCATGCATGTTCTGCTTGATTGAAAAGACAATAGGTTTCTTCTAAGTCCCTATCTTTAGAACAAAAATTTCACTAATTTTAATCAAAACTTCTATGTTAAATTTGCTTGAAGTTGTATTTGGAACATAATTTTTGAGCTAAAGAACACACAACCTGTGAGATTTGAGCCTTTATGAATGGTTAGATTATTTAACCATAATTATCTTATTCATGTGTGTTTACTTCTCTATAATTGTAATCTATATTTTGTTTCATCCTATATGTCCAATGTTTATTATATTTATATGTTTGCATATGATTGAGGCCATTATTTGTTTAGCCCACTTATCCAAATTAAGCCTACCCCTTCCAATTTCCTTTGTTAGCCACTTTGAGCCTTTAAATCTTATTTGTTCTATACTTTACCACATTACTAGCCTTAAGCGGAAAAATAAGTATATATCCCAAATTGAATCTTTGGTTAGCTTAAGATAGAATTGTATGTGTTATTTAAGTATGGGAAATTGTGGGAACAAAAGATAATAAGGGAATGTGTCATGATAATATAATGGGAATTTGGATACCTACTCATGTGAAACTATAAGAATTAAAAATTTATATGCATTGATAAGCTATGTTTATTTTTATGTTTATGAAAAAAAAATCCAAAAAAATTCAATAAATAAATAAGGGGACAAAAATTACCCCAATGCTGAGTTAAGAATTCAAAGATCAATGCATGTATGATAAAATTAAAATAAAAAGTTGAAATATGAGTATAGAATGTGAAAGAGATTTCTGGGTAGCTAGGTGTGAATTCTAAAGTTATATAGAATATATATAGGTTATGTTGAAGCTTGGGTTAAATAAAGATTCAATTTAAAATCTTACTTAGCCATATATATATCCTTACCCTTACCTTGGCCCCATTACAACCTTGAAAAGACCTCATGATGTTTGCATTGGTGTATTAAATGTTGTTGATTGGTTAGGAGAAGAACAAAAATTAGAAAGCATGATTAGAGAAGGATAGAGTGATGACTCTATACACTAGAGAGACTAGAGTGTACATACATCATCAGTGAGGGTTCCATGCTTGAATTTCTATGTTCTCTGCTTTCATGAGCTATCTTCTTGCATTTTTATCTGTTCTTACTGTATAAGAATTGAATTGGTGGAATTTGATTTGTAATTGTTTTGAAGAGCTTATTTACTTTTGATCAAGTCGACAAGAATCATATAGTTGCATTTACATATATAGGTTGCATTGCATTGCATGAGTTTCACATGTTCCTACTCATTTATTTCATCTCCTTCAACTAAGCATGAGGACATGCTAATGTTTAAGTGTGGGGAGGTTGATAAACCACTATTTTATGGTTTATAATGTGTTTAATTATGTGGTTTTATCATGAATTACCCACTTATTCATATAATTAGCATGCATTTATATTTCCTTCCTAAAATTATTACACGATTGAAAACTTGCTTCCTAGAGACTTTTAATTATGTATTTTAATTCTCTTTTATTCCATTCGATGCCGTGATCTGTGTGTTAAGTGTTTCAGGCTTTATAGGGCACAAATGAGTTGGAGATTGGAAAGGAAGCTTGCAAAAAATGGAAGGAACACATGAAATTAAGGAGATGACCAGCGAGAAGTGACGCGGCCGCATGGCTCACGCGACCGCACGAAAGAGAGAAAATCGCAGTGACGCGGCCGCATGGCTCACGCGACCGCGCGGATTAGAATAGCATAAGTGATGCAGAGGCGTGGACGACGCGTCCGCGTGGAGAAGCAAAACGCCGAATGACGCGTCTGCATGAATGATGCGATCGCATGACGTGCGCGATCTGCAGAATCGCTGGGGGCGATTTTGGGATTTTGAGAAGAGTTCTTACCTCATCAAGACTTCGTCATTCTAGTTCATTTTTTTTACTTGGCTTTACTCTTCCATGTCCTTTAATTTACTTAATTTTACTATTGGATTATTTTAGAATTTAGTAATACAAGAGTTATTTTTATTTTTAATTAATTCCTTTGAGTTTTATTTATCATGTTTTTCTTTAATTCCCTTTCCTATGTTATGAATTCCACATTCACAATGAGTGAGTAGTTCCCTAACTTGATGGGGAGTTGATTGAAAGGAACCCTTGAGTTGGAATGCTCAAAGGAGAAATTGTAATTGGGTTTATTGTTGGATTGCTCTCTAGTCACTAACGCTAGTCCTTCCAAGTAAGCGGACTAGGACTTGTGAATAGAAACAACATTCCAACTTGTTTGACTTTCCCTTACCTAGTAAGGGATAACTAAACAGAACAACCCCCAATTATCAATTAATCTTGAAAGTACTGCAACAAGAATAGGGCTTCCAACTAATCTACTCCCAGTCAAGGCTTTTATTTAAATTACATTAATTCTCTGATTTAATTTCCTGTCATTCAACTCAAATCTTTTTGAAAACCATCTGATTAATAAAATAGCACACTTTCCTGCAACTCGTTGGGAAACGACCTGGGATTCATACTCCCAGTATTTTAACTTTAATTTCTGTGACACCCTTTTTAAATTGATAAGCGGATTTCTGGTTGGTTGAGAACTATACTTGCAACGCATCAATTTTTGGTGCCATTGCCGGGGAGTTGCAATAGAGTGCTAAAGTTATTGATTGAATTTTATTTATTTGGATTTTATTTTATTTTGCTACTATGAGCTGCTTGTTTCTTTCGCTAGATGACGCATTCACTTCCTGATCCAAGCTTGCCAGTATTCGATCCTGAGATTGAAAGAACTATTTCACGAATAAGGTAAGCTCGGCGTCGGTTAGTCCTCTCTGAGGGCGGATCTGAAACGTCATTTGAGGAAGAAACCAGCCCCCGTTCTACTGATTCGGTTGATTTACGTATAGGTGACATGGCAGCACCTAGGAGGGTTACTATCTAGGAGGCTGGAGCCCCTGATTTTACAATGCAACCGTTTCAAGCGCATCATCCAGCGGTGGCTACAGACTTTGAAATAAAGACTGCACTGCTCAATTTGATGCCCAAGTTTCATGGCTTACCTGCTCAAGAGCCTATCAAGCACCTGAGAGATTTTCAAGCAGCCTGTTCTACTGTCAGGCGTGATGGTGCAGATGAAACTTCAATTTTGCTGAAAGCCTTCCCGTTTTCTCTTGAGGGAATGGAAAGAGAGTGGTACTACACTCAACCTGCCGCAACTGTATCCAACTGGGATACACTCAGAAGAGAATTTTTGGAAAAGTTCTTTCCAGCTGAAGCTACTGATAAACTGAGGAAAGACATTTCCATGATTGTTCAGGATGAATCTGAAACTCATTCATTCCTCACACCTTATACCTCTTAGATCCATTCTGACTTGAGCGTCGGAGTGTCTTTGCAGGTACCTCCCCCCATTGTTTCAGTCAGATAATCAGACATCCGCCTTGACCCGTAAATTCCCGATCCATCTCTCAACCCGTACCGGAGGCATCCAGTACAAGTACCATGCTAGACTTAATTTATTTTGATAATGTTACCTTCTGCCATAGTATAATAAGCAAACAATTTTCTTTTATCTAATGTTACAATAAGTGAAAATGAGTAAATAAGCATATAAACACGTAGTAACTTAAATTGAAGAGAATTTCAACAATAAACTTAAAATTGAAAACTAGATTCACTTAAACAAATTTGGGTACTTTTTTAATTATTAAAAAATTTTAATCCATTGCCCCAAAACGTGTAAATTCAAATTAGTTTAAGTCATACTTCAAAAATTAATTTGATAAATCAACTTTGATAAATGTTTCTAACTTCAAATCATCGAGTCAAAAAATAAATGAGAGAGTTATTAAACTTTGCTCAACCTAAAAAATTAGGCTAGGGATTCCTTACTCCTACTTTTATGTAAGAGTATGATTAACCATCATCAAAATAATTACAAAATATATTCTATTTTTTAAAAAAAATTAATAATTAGATATTGATCTCTCTAATTTTTGCTTTTTACACTTTTTTTTCTTTTCCTTTTAATTTCAGATTCAAAGAAGAGAAGCATTTGGTCTGCTAGGGTTTTTGTCCCTCTTTCAATAACTGTCATTCTTTCATCCTCTCCCTCTGCTGTATCTCTCGTTCGCTTATCCTCGCTGCCGCAACACGCCTCAGATGACGCCGCAACCTGCTTCCGCCGCCGTGGCGCAACACGCTGCCACTGCCGCCTCAACACGCTTCCGAGTGAAATAGATACCTGACTAATTCTCTTGGTACAAATGAGACCATTGATTTATGTCTCTCTCACCACTTTTAAGTTTTTCCTTCTTTTAATGGCTTCCTCATCTTAGTAGAATTGATAATCTTAATACTTAGGAAGTACTAGGAGTCATAATCTTGAATCTATTAGCATAAAGTTGTGACGTATATAGTTTAAATTTCTAAATGTTAACTTTCTGGTTTAACACATTGATTTGATTTACTTGATTACACTATTACAATCTTGAATGTTGTTTTGATTTCAAAAGAAATTGCTGTAAGTCGTTAAAGCAATCTTAATTATGTGAGACATGAGTCCGAGAGATACAATTAGTCTTTCTTTATCAATTAGAAGTTAAATCCTGTTGTCTATAGGATTGTTAGACTTAATAATCTATTTATTATTTTGTAATGTGTTTACATAAAGAATTAATTGATCGAACATGTCCCATAAGAATTAAAAATCTTAATATCTTCTAGCAAAAACCTATTTTAATTAATTTTGAATTCTTTTCATAGCATCTTCTTTTAGTTATACACAATAAATATACTTCCTGTCATCCTAATGTAGTAGAGTTGTATTCATAATATCTATAACAATTGTATTTTTAACACATTTCTTATAGTTAATGCGGTAAACACTTGAACATGTACATATAGGAGTATAATAAGAAGTGGTTATGGATGTATGTTTCTCTGTTTTGAGTGTTGATGTGAATAATAATGAAAATTGGTGCATCTATTTATCGTACTTTTAGGTGGAACCATGTTGAATTATATTGGTCAATTTAGACTATAAGGATGATATTTTATTTTATTCACATCATTGCATTGTTGGTATTAACACATTTTACAAATATATATTAGTTATATCAGACTTTTCAGTTTTGCTTTTGTTTTTGTTAGTCAAATGAGAATTTATGACCCAGGTGACAGCTTAATGCACTACAAAAAAAGGCCTATAGTCATGACAAAAAACTGTGACCATAGCTAGTAAAAAGGGTGACCATAGATCTATGGTCACGGTTTTGGACCTATGGTCAGGTTTTTTACCATGGCCTATTCTCTCGTGGCCATAGGTCTATGGTCACGGTTTTTTTATCTATGGTCACGGTTTTAATTTTCAAATTCTGACACTTTAGGTCACGTTTTTTCACCGTAACCATAGACTCTATGGTCACCCCACCTTAAAACCGTGACCATAGCCTTATCTATGGTCACGGTTTTTGCCCTGACCATAGCTCTATGGTCACCCTACCTTAAAACCGTGACCATAGCCTTATCTATGGTCACGGTTTGTGCCGTGACCATAGCCTCTATGGTCACCCCACTTAAAACTGTGACCATAGCCCTATCTATAGCCACAGTTTTCATTGTGACCATAGCCTCTATGGTAACCCCACCTTAAAACTGTGACCATAGCCATATCTATGGTCACGTTTTTTGCCATGGCCATAGCCTCTATGGTCACCCCACCTTAAAACTGTGACCATAGCCTTATCTATGGTCACGGTTTTTGCTGTGGCCATAGCCTCTATGGTCACCCCTCCTTAAAACCATGACCATAGCTTTATCTATGGTTACGATTTTTGCTGTGGCCATAGCCTCTATGGTCACCCCTCCTTAAAACCGTGACCATAGCCTATTTTGTTTTATGAGATTTATTTTTTTTTAAAAGCATAATCACATCCCAAATTTATGATAATCACAAAATAAATCTAAAATGAGAAATTCAAGACATCTAAATCATAAAAATTATATTTTAAGCTAGATATATTTTTAGTCCAGACAACACAAATAAAAATAAAGTGTAATTTATCCATTACATTTAATACCGGGTAAAGTCTATTTACAAAAAGTACAGAACACATTAAAATATTAATATATATATATATATATATGAGACCCATCCCATCTCATATTGCTATGGAAAATATTTTCTTCATATCATGTCCTCCTGATAGCAAAAGAAATAAACATGTTAGAATAGAGAACATTGTACATCTGAAAGCAACAGTAAAGAACATAATAACAAATAAGCAAATGCAAAAAAAATTGCACACTATTAGTTTCTGTTTACATTTCCTCCTTTTTTTATGCTATTTCCAAAAATTTTGCTAAAATAAAAGAGAACGAATTCACGAAAGAAACAAGCTTCAGATTCTGTTTCCAGAAAAAATAAATTACCCTACCTTAAAACATTCATGTGCCAAAAAAGTAGGATCATGCTACTTGGGATAATTTCATTCCATGTTATTAAAAATGGCCAGCACACTAAAAATAAGTGATAAAATAAAAGAGAATATGCAAATATTTGATGCTCAAGATGCAAATATGCAGACTTAGATGGCATAGAAGGACATTAATAAATCAACTACACCTCACAAGATCCTATAATAATGAACTTCACTTAGTGCTAGTACTAAGTATATACCGCATCAAGTAAACAAAAAGCTAAGCTTTCTTCCTATCAACAACTAATTTATCCAACAAACACAATATATAGGCAGCGTGCGTGTACGGTGAATTGAGTGTAAATTGTCTTTTATTAATAATAAGATGAAAAGGTAGATCTGTAAATTGTATAAAGCTCATAGATGATTAGAGGCAAAGTTACAGAGGAGAGACAACTACCACAACAAAGTTGAATACACGAGCATTATTTGTTATCAATGAATAGTAATATCTAAATGGAAATTCTTAGATTGTATTATAAAGTTCATAGATGGTGACTAAAGACAAAATTGTAGAAGAGAGACAACTATTACAATGAAATTAGACCTAAAATCACAAAAATGAAGTCAAACCTCTTTTATCAAGCTCCATTGCCTGTTAATTTGGTCTTCACCTTTCTCTTCCCCACTTGAAATCCACCTCCACCGTTCTTCTTGCCACCATCAACCTATAAATATTTCCCAATAGAATACCATTAATCCTTAATAGTTAACACACACCACAATAAATAGCTACACATGAGTTTAATTGCTATGCAATGACAATGTAACTAAATATTCAATATTCAATATTCTTAATTTCTTACCATCAATTTTACTATAAAATCATAAGAATATTCCCCAACTCCCAATAAAACAGAACAAGTCATGGAGAGAATTACAACTAAAGCAAAATCACTTTCATGTTTATGTCAAACCCATTCAATTATTTGCCTTCCACAGAAACAAGCCATTTATACGGCAAAGGTTCATATGCTTAAGTTAGGAGGAAAAATTATTGATAATATAGCATTTCTTAGAAACTACACTTTCTATCTTCAAAGAAAAAGACTAATAACAAATAAAAGTTGTATCTTTTATTTTTTAAGGATTTAGCTATACACCCTAATTTAAAGTTCTAATAATACTAAATTACTAATCTGAACAAATTAAATTTTTTTTATTTTCTACCATGATAACTAACTACTCCTATAAAAGAATTTCGAACGCATATGATGTACATGTGAATGTAATTATTTTAGACTAATATATATAAAGTTGATGATATGATATTAATTAAGAGCGGATATGCATTATGAGAAGTACTAACACACAAAAGTTTGGCTTCATTTATCATCAACACCACTAATTAACTTTTTGTGTTTTTCTCTGTACATATACACATGTTATTTATTTTTATATTACAAATAATCTTTTTATATTAAATATACACATGATATATATTTGTCATTTGGCATCTTTGGATTTTCTTAGTCCAATGATGATTAATCAGAAAAGAATTACTATTTTGGTGCCAAGCATTATAGATGCATCATAATAAAAAACATTCCTTAGCATGGCTAAAACTCTTTCACCAATGTCAGTATTATAGTATAACAGGAAAATTTTCCACAAACAGTTGCATAGCAAATTTCAGAAATCCAAGATAACCAAAAAAAATTAATAAAGATAGAAAGCAAGAAAAAACAAATGAATGAAATCATGATATAGCCCACATTCCACAACTAACTGGATATTGGACACTTTGGTGAGAAGTGAATGTTAAGCAAACAAAAGATAAATAGATTAACCACAGAAAATAACAAAGATATTTCCATTCAACATGCAACCCATGAGAAATCCAAGCCTTAAAATCAAAGAAAATATGATCCATGCATAAAAATGGGTGCATTTGAGTTCTGTATGATATTAATAGGCAGTGTTATTATGAAACCATAGAATGGGAATTTAAGGAAAAAGAAAACCTATAAATTGACAAGCATTATAGAATGGGAATTTAAGGAAAAAGAAAACCCGTAGATTGGCAATCATTTGCTGTAATCTAATTACTTTCCATTCAAAAGAACAACAACAGAAGACTTAAATAACATGGTTAACCAGTTAAGGGAACTATTTGTGTCGAACCCCACAATTTAAGACATAAAGCTCATCCATGAAACTTTACCCCCACTTTTAAGTTTTAACAGCTAACTCTTCACCCTTGTGTTTTTCTCTTGTTTTCAATCCTAGACATTTAGAATTATAACAAGTAAAGGAGAAAAAACATTTCCTTCAAAGAAACTAAAAATAAGTGATAAAATAAGATTTAAACAATAACCTTAACATATGTCTGACCAATAACTTGCAGCAACTCCCTTCCTGCTCGCGCCTTAATCCTCTTCTCAAGTTCTAGCCTAATCCAAAGATGCAAAATGACTTGAAATACACTTGAGAATTCCAATTTTAAAAGGCCATTGCCATTAGCAATAAGAAAGTACCATACATACCAATCATCATTGCACAAATAAAGCTACCAATCATTCTAAAATGCACTCCTCGTTCGCTATTTTTGGGAACAACAACCTGTTTAGGATTAAAAAATAGAAATGGAAATGAATATCATCATTTTTGGCCTGTCTAAGTTGCAACCAAAAAATTAATCTTATAATTTTATTAAATTTTTAATTAGAACCAAACAACATAGTATGATATATATAAAACCGGAAAAAGTAACACACATTTCACATGAACTCTATTTTTTAGAGTTCAAAATCACACAAAAAAAAGACTTACCAGGAACGGTGGCGAAGATGGAAACGAAGCACAGCAAAGAGGCAACAAAGGAGTGGCAGAGCGGTGACGAATTGGTGACCGGTGAAGGCGCGGCAACATCGTGCAACCAGTTCTGCGTAACTGGCAACTGGCAACTGATTCTGGTTCTGCGTCTGAGAAGATGGAGTGGCGACGGCGATGGTGACGGCTCACTAAGATGATTGAAGCAAGACGACGAGGGTTTTGCATGACGAATAGGCCACGGAGCAAGAATGAAAGAGGGCTTGGCTAGGGTTATCTTTTCCATTATTTTTTCCTAAGTTAAGACCTAGCTAATACAAGGGAATGGGGATTTTGGGAGGGAAGGGGGATTTTGGGAAGAGAGGGGAGGGGGTAAACGACGACGTTTTTTGTTTTGGGGGGGTTTAAACAAAATAATTTCAAAAATCATATTCTATGGTCACTCCAAAAAACCGTGACCATAGACCATTTAAGATCACCCTCTAAAATCGTGACCATAAACTCCTTTAGGTCACCCTAAAAAACCGTGTCCATAGACCCCTTTAGGTCACCCTTTCGTAAAACCGTGACCATAGACTTTTTTTGGTCACCCTTCAAAATCGTGACCATAGACCTCTTTTGGCCACGGTGAAAAACCGTAACCATATACATTTTAGGTCACCCCCAAAACTGTGACCATAGACCCCTTTAGGTCATCCTAAAAAATCATGACCATAGACCCCTTTAGGTCACTCTTTTTTTAAAAAATCGTGACCATATACCCTTTTTGGTCACCCCAAAAAACCGTGACCATAGATGACTTTTGGTCACGGTGAAAAACCGTGACCATAGACCATTTTAGGTAACCCCCAATACCGTGACCATAGACCCCTTTAGGTCACCACAAAAAACTGCGACCATAGACCCTTTAGGTCGCCCTTTTTTAAAAAACTGTGACCATAGACCATAGACCATAGATGTCTTTTAGTCACGATGAAAAACCGTGACCATAGACCATTTTAGGTAACGCCCAATACCGTGACCATGGACCCCTTTAGGTCACCACAAAAAACCGCGACCATAGACCCTTTAGGTCACCTTTTTTTAAAAAACCGTAACCATAGACCCTTTTTGGTTACCCCAAAAAACCGTGACCATAGACCCCTTTAGGTCACCCCTATAAACCGTGACCATAGCTTTTTTTGTCACGGTAAAAAACCGTGACCATAGAGGGCCGTGGCCAAAAAAACTGTGGCCATAGACCCAAAATGTTGTAGTTATGGACCCAGATTAGCTAATTGATTCATACATCCGAGTGCAAGGGAAAAAAGTAGTTCATTAAACAAGCATTTGTTGAGGTAAATTTATTATCTTTAGATGTCTCATACTGTTATTTGTGTGAATGATTCAGTGGCTATAGTTACTACCTGTTCACGATTATGACAGTGTTTCTCTCAATCTTGTATTTATGTTATTTTTTCTTCATTTGTTTTGAAATCTAATTCTTATTTGGTTTAAGCAACTCTTTCTTTTCTTTTATCTTCTTTTCTTTTCTTTTTCTTTCTTTTAACTGGCAGCTGAAATAGAAATTTTACCAAATTGGCTATGTAATCGACATTTGTATCCAAGTAACCAACTAACCATAACTCCATAAAGCTAAAATTATGATCTTCTCCTTTTATGGATGGTGAGAATTGAGAATTAATAATTACTATTATTATTGGTTATCGCCATTTGAATGATTTCTCTAACTATTCCTTTTCCTTATCCATTATTTAGATTAACGAGTGTGAAAAACGACAAAATAAACCTGTTTTTTAGCTCTGCATAGTTTGCTCAAATTGGCAAATTTAATTAGAACCAAACAACATAGTATGATATATATAAAACCGGAAAAAGTAACACACATTTCACATGAACTCTATTTTTTAGAGTTCAAAATCACACAAAAAAAAGACTTACCAGGAACGGTGGCGAAGATGGAAACGAAGCACAGCAAAGAGGCAACAAAGGAGTGGCAGAGCGGTGACGAATTGGTGACCGGTGAAGGCGCGGCAACATCGTGCAACCAGTTCTGCGTAACTGGCAACTGGCAACTGATTCTGGTTCTGCGTCTGAGAAGATGGAGTGGCGACGGCGATGGTGACGGCTCACTAAGATGATTGAAGCAAGACGACGAGGGTTTTGCATGACGAATAGGCCACGGAGCAAGAATGAAAGAGGGCTTGGCTAGGGTTATCTTTTCCATTATTTTTTCCTAAGTTAAGACCTAGCTAATACAAGGGAATGGGGATTTTGGGAGGGAAGGGGGATTTTGGGAAGAGAGGGGAGGGGGTAAACGACGACGTTTTTTGTTTTGGGGGGGTTTAAACAAAATAATTTCAAAAATCATATTCTATGGTCACTCCAAAAAACCGTGACCATAGACCATTTAAGATCACCCTCTAAAATCGTGACCATAAACTCCTTTAGGTCACCCTAAAAAACCGTGTCCATAGACCCCTTTAGGTCACCCTTTCGTAAAACCGTGACCATAGACTTTTTTTGGTCACCCTTCAAAATCGTGACCATAGACCTCTTTTGGCCACGGTGAAAAACCGTAACCATATACATTTTAGGTCACCCCCAAAACTGTGACCATAGACCCCTTTAGGTCATCCTAAAAAATCATGACCATAGACCCCTTTAGGTCACTCTTTTTTTAAAAAATCGTGACCATATACCCTTTTTGGTCACCCCAAAAAACCGTGACCATAGATGACTTTTGGTCACGGTGAAAAACCGTGACCATAGACCATTTTAGGTAACCCCCAATACCGTGACCATAGACCCCTTTAGGTCACCACAAAAAACTGCGACCATAGACCCTTTAGGTCGCCCTTTTTTAAAAAACTGTGACCATAGACCATAGACCATAGATGTCTTTTAGTCACGATGAAAAACCGTGACCATAGACCATTTTAGGTAACGCCCAATACCGTGACCATGGACCCCTTTAGGTCACCACAAAAAACCGCGACCATAGACCCTTTAGGTCACCTTTTTTTAAAAAACCGTAACCATAGACCCTTTTTGGTTACCCCAAAAAACCGTGACCATAGACCCCTTTAGGTCACCCCTATAAACCGTGACCATAGCTTTTTTTGTCACGGTAAAAAACCGTGACCATAGAGGGCCGTGGCCAAAAAAACTGTGGCCATAGACCCAAAATGTTGTAGTTATGGACCCAGATTAGCTAATTGATTCATACATCCGAGTGCAAGGGAAAAAAGTAGTTCATTAAACAAGCATTTGTTGAGGTAAATTTATTATCTTTAGATGTCTCATACTGTTATTTGTGTGAATGATTCAGTGGCTATAGTTACTACCTGTTCACGATTATGACAGTGTTTCTCTCAATCTTGTATTTATGTTATTTTTTCTTCATTTGTTTTGAAATCTAATTCTTATTTGGTTTAAGCAACTCTTTCTTTTCTTTTATCTTCTTTTCTTTTCTTTTTCTTTCTTTTAACTGGCAGCTGAAATAGAAATTTTACCAAATTGGCTATGTAATCGACATTTGTATCCAAGTAACCAACTAACCATAACTCCATAAAGCTAAAATTATGATCTTCTCCTTTTATGGATGGTGAGAATTGAGAATTAATAATTACTATTATTATTGGTTATCGCCATTTGAATGATTTCTCTAACTATTCCTTTTCCTTATCCATTATTTAGATTAACGAGTGTGAAAAACGACAAAATAAACCTGTTTTTTAGCTCTGCATAGTTTGCTCAAATTGGCAAATGTGGATTATTATTATTATTATTATTATTATTATTATTATTATTATTATTATTATTATTTAAATAAAAATCAGTTAGCTATGTGATCCTTCATTGATGTAACAAGCATTCTCAATTTGTATTAATATTGATCGCAGGTTTTAGAGTTCCAATAATCTGGAAATAGCTGTGATCTCAAAATAAAAATGAAAATAATAATAACAAATATATAAAGTTGAATACATGTGTAATTTTTGTTAGTTAATTAGATCAGTTACTGTTCTCGACTAGTGCAAACTGAAAAGGTATAATAGCATATAAAATCAAAGTATAATAGTAAGACAATATTAATTAATTTTGAAGCTTAGAGCATAACAAGTAGTTGATAAACAAAATGTGAAAAAGTTGAGGAAAGGAAAGAGGTACAGAAGACCCAACGGCTAATGCGCACTTTTAAGGAGCCTCTGCCCCATCTGTTCATAAGAAATTACTTGTTGAGATTTGTAGCACCTGTATTTTTGTTTTTTTTTTCTTTTTTTCTATTCAGAATGAGACAATCCAAGCCACCAATATGCTTACTTTTATTTAGCAACTAGTGATATTAACCCTGTTTGTAGCCATTATCTGTTATAACTATTGGCTACGGAGTAAAAATGACAACATAATTTGATTACTATTTGCAGATTCAGATTCAAGGAGTTTCTCGGGGAGTGATTCTAAAGCAGACATTGGGCACTTGTAGCAGCCATACAGGGCTTTTGTTACATATGCTCTAACATGACCAATATGGGTGAGCTAATGAAGGCATTTGCTTGATTAGGCATGCCTTGAGCAAACATTTTGACAAATTGACAAGGTATGTTCAGTTTAATTTCATGTCTGTGTATATTCTTTCATTGCCAAGGCTTAAGCTTTTGTTGGTCTAAATCGGTGGTTGCCTTTTCTGTTGCAGGTGCTGTGAACATTGCTTTATTGGTGTAGTTTGGGAGTAGCTATTTGATTGGGTGCTAAGTCCCTTTTCTTGATGTTTTGTAGTGTGTAACAGTTGTAAAAATGAGTATAGAAAATTTTTAGGCCAAAAAGGGTAATAAAATGCGGTGAAAATCCTAGCAACAATGCATTAGAGATTAGGAATAAGATGGTGTTCTCTTTTTTAACTTATCTTGTACACATTACATCAGTAAATAGAATTATCCTCTTCCAAGGAGGTCTTTTCACGAATTTATATTTAAACTGTTGGAAAGTATCACCAATTTTAACCAAGGGATGTGTAGTAAAGGAAAGGCAAATAAAAGATTTTCTTTTATCTTGTTGCTATAAATTATATAGACTGGCATTTATACACTAATTTATCCTCCCTCTATATATCACAATTCTATATTACTAATTTCTTTTATTTTGTCAATTAATATAAGTTATTAGTGCCTATATATTATTGTAACTAATTATTGATGGGTATGATAGATACAATATAACTTAATCTAAAGAATGAGCAATAGCAAAGTTCAAATATATCCTGAATTTATAAGATATAATTGATCTATTTAAATTATATAATACAATATAACATAATACAAATAATCATTTAAAGCTATAAAGTACAACATCAATCATAAAATAAAGTCACACAATTATTACACCAAGATATTACTCCAATTTTTGAGAACCAATTGCACCTTCTCCTGCTACTTCAATGCCTAGAGCATTTCGACCACTTCCAGTTTTAGGCAACCAACATAGTAAAAGTCATGATGTGTCAGTCAGTTTCAAGTTCATAAAGCAATTATGAATAAACTTATTTTTCAAGACCATTTTATTTGAAATACTCTAGAGCTTTATATTTAGAATACAATTATCTGTTGTTGGTTCAATAATAACTCTTGCTTTCATCTTGCACTTGTAAAGATGCAAAACTTCTTTCCTGCAAACAAAAGAACAAACAAATTTAAGAACTTGTACAAATTTATGCTGTATTAACCAGTTGCCACAAATTTGGAATGGTTGGCCTTCAACATCTAACCAAATATAACCTTGTTCATGCATATTAGTTTTATGCTGCAATGCATAAGTCTTGATTATCTAGCTGTCGAATCTTATTAGTCTATCATATGAACGTGGTTATTTGCACAATCTATAGAGTTTTGGTTTCATTGTCCAAAAGACTTGTTTTTTCTTGAGGTTCAATTCATGCTTGTCATTTGTTTGAAAAAGGTGATCAGGTTAATACCTAGAATTTTGAGGATTATTAAAGTATGATGTTTGTGAATATTAATGTCGGAACTGTTAGGCTAAATCATGTCATCTTGTAGCCGTTAACAAACCTTGCAATGCACCTTGCTTGAGTAAATTGTTTTGAGAATGTATTAAATATTCTCTAATATAGAATCTAGTCCTCAAATAGACACAATCTAACATACTTTTGTAAATTGAGCATAACTTTGTAGATTCTTACTCTTTTAATATGGTTTCAATGCTATGGTAAACCCACTTAACCTGATGTTTTGGTGCAGAGGAGTGTTTTTGTTTGCAGGAAAGAAAAAGTTTATTTATCTTATGAATGCCAATGCAGTAAAGTAATATTTAGCTCATTCATCAGATAAATGGATTCAAAATGAGAAAGCACTAATGGATAAATAAATTTTGTTATATAATTCAGATTATGAAACTATTCTTATTACACCGGTGAATCACTTTTTATTTTTCTTCAATACTTTAAAACAAAAAAATCCTAAAATTCACAGCATATCATAAATTAAGCACAAAAAGAAAATAATGTTGGAATGAATCAAAGGTTATCTCTAACATCAATGCTGAGGCAATGATCACTCTATGAAATCTTCTAATGCTTCAGAACAAATTTGACAAAAGATAATGGTACCAAAGAAGTAAAAAATGTATTCAATAACATTTGGTCTCCTTCACAATCTGTTTGGCATGTATAAACAGAAGAAAAATGTCTCTGACAAATAACTCAAGTAAGACAACACAATCAGATGAAATGGAGAACAACCCCACCAAAAAAAAATCAATTAACCAAGTTTTTGAAAATATAGAACACATTTATATCTAAAAAAACAATTATTTCAATTTGTAGATAATGAATGTTAAAAGCCATTGATGCAATGCTCATAGAATCACAACGAATCAAACTATTTTAACACATATAAGCTAACAAGACATGGTTTTCTCAAAGAGGATAACTCCACTGATATAGTGAGTAGAATAATGTAATGTAATTAAAAGACCGACCACTTTCACATTCACCAACACTCTTCCTCTTCTCAAGCAAAGCAAATAAATATAATATAATATAATATAAATACTTAAAATTATACATATGATACGGTTTTGTTATATTTGATACAAATTTTTGATTCAATCAAAAAAAAGAAAGGAAAAATTGCACTTCTTATTCAAATTATGTTGGTTTGGTTAAATCAAAGGGACAAGTCTTTTTTTTTCCTGAAAAAGTTTTCCAAGTCAAGTCAGATCTGAAATCTTCACACAATCAGACACCAATTAATAATCACAAATTTGTAAAAAAAATTCATTGTGCTTGTTGCCAATTGCAATGCTCAGTTAAGGTAATGCATTTTCTTTTTCCACCCTTAATCTCCATTTCAGAAAAATTGTCATAGAAAAAACAATAAAAAAAGTAAAATGAAACTTAAGTAGTTCGCACGAACAGAGACGAAGCACAACAAGGCAGAGGGACCGGAAAGTGTGGTGTGGCGGCAGTAGAAGGAATAGTGGCGGTGCTGATTGCAGGCAGCGAAAGTGACAGTGGTAGCTGCAGAGATGGGTCAAGAACATGAACATTAGTGGAAAAGCCCTAGCAGAGACTTCTCTTTCATCTTTGAAATTATGATTAAAATGAAACTTGAGTAGTTCGCAGGGGCAGAGACAAAGCACTACAACGCAGAGATGAAATAGTGTAATCAAGTAAATCAAATCAATGCATTAAACCAGAAAGTTAACATTCAGAAATTTAAACTATATACGTCAAAATTTTATGCTAATAGATTCAATATTGTGATTCCTAGTGCTTCCTAAGTATTAAAATTATCAATTCTACTAAGATGAGAAACCCATTAAGAGAAGGAAAGACTTAAAAGTGGTGAGAGAGGCATAAATCAATGGTCTCACCCGTACTAAGAGAATCAGTCAGGTATCTATTTCACTCAGAAGTGTGTTGAGGCAGCGGCGACAGTGTGTTGCGTGGCGGCGATGAAAGTAGGTTGTGGCATCGTCTGAGGCATGTTGTGGCAGCGAGAATAAGCGAACGAGAAATACAGCAGAGGGAGAGGATGAGAGAATGGCAGTGATTGAAAGAGGGACAAAAACCCTAGCAGACCAAATGCTTCTTTTCTTTCAATCTGAAATTAAAAGGAAAAAGAAAAAAGTGTAAAAAACAAAAATTAGAGGGATCACTATCAAATTATTAATTTTTTTCAAAAGTAAAAAATAGGGTATATTTTGTAATTATTTTGATGATGGTTAATCATACTCCTACATAAAAGTGGGAGTAAGGAATCCATGGCCAAAAAATTATTGCTACAATGACCTACAAATTATGAGTCTAAAAGTGTGCAGACCCAATAATGACGTCAACACCTAAATTTAACATAAGACAAACTAAAGAGGTCTAGTTTGTAGTCTAAATGTGTAAGTCTCAAAACCACATATCCGGATTCAAATCTCAATAAAGACAATAATAAAGAATATTTTAGTACAATGTATTTAAGATGTATCTGTGTGAGTGTGTGTGAATTATATGACCAAAAAATAAGAGAGATCTAAATCGTGAAGAGATCAAATCTATCTAATAGGTTGAATCAAATTCAATTATTCACTGGACACCTAACTCGACTTAGAACACATCATCACGCTTCACCTCAATATGATTATCTCACTCCCCAAAATGGATTTCATTTGCAAGATCTGGCAATTAATACCTAAAGCTCGACTCTCTAGTTTGAGTAACTGCCAATGACTAACTGAGATAGGCTGAGCATGATATATCAATAATTTAACATCCAAGCAAATGGAATTACCGAATTCTTCTGTAAATAGATCAAGTATGAAATTTTTTTATTCATCTCTTTTACATTTGCTCTTTCGTCAACTTAAGTATTAAAATCCCTTGCAACAATCTTATTCTGTATCACCCGATGAGGAGTTCAGCTCCTTCTACTTTCATGCTTTTCAACTACCTCTTCCTAAAACCCAATCCAAGTACTATCTTACACAACAAAATCAACCAAACCATAAGTAAAGTCTCAAAATAGTCGCTAAGATCGGCGTTGTGTACCAAAATCGTCCCAGATATTTAGATTGCATCAATTGCATTTTTGTGATTGGCAAAAGCATACCACATTAATTCTTGACTCATTTTCCGTTAACGCAGCTGACATGGCTTGATGGCACATAGCATGGTTTGGCCATGTGTAATGATATGATGACAAGTCAGGTAGTGATATGTGACATGCTAACATGGACCGTTGTGCCACATGACACCATACTATTTGCCCAAGGAAATGCCCTAAATAGTCCCTAAAATTCCCATCTCGTTTCTATTAAGTCTTTCACTTTTTAAAATAACCAAATGTATCCCTCTTTCTCAGAAATGTAAGTCTCTATTTGTCCAAATATCAACAATTGTTTTAACATTACTGATGTGTGCAGTTAAGTGCTAACTTGGCAGTTTGTTGCAAACTGACGTGGACAAACAATGAATTTAACTCAAATTAGTACCCAAATTTGTTTAAAACAATCAAATTAGTCCATACACAATTATAAAACCCTAACTCTCAAATCTTCATATTCATCATTTGTTCTTCCTCCCCTATATTATGTTGTCCTTTTCCTTATCTCTCCAAATTTGTTTGAAAGACCCAGCAGTGACGGCTACACACAACGAGGGGCAGAACATCAGTGACCGCGAGACACACGCGAAGCAGAGAAGCAACAACAAGACTAGCGAGGAGGCAGAGAAGCAAAAATGATGCACAGTGAGGAGCGAAGAAGCAGCAACGACCCACGCGAGGAGCGAAGCAACGACGACCCACGGTGAGAAGCGAAGAAGCAGCTTCTAATTAGTTTTAATTTTTAAATAATTATTTTAATTTAAAATTGGAAATACTCTACTTAATTTTTTGTTCATAAAATTAGATTCAAAATCTCAATATTCAAATTAAATCATATAAAATTCTCATTAGTTTTCAATTACTAAAACTTTTAAATTTTAAATATATAAAATATTCAAAATCATAAAAATTATATAGGTACCTTAATTAATTTAAACTCAAATTATTAAAATCTGATTTAGTTATGTTTAATAAAAAAATTAAAAATAAAGCCTTGAATAATTAAAATAAGTCGAAACTGATTCATAATAAAACTTCTAAAAGTACGGAGTCTTACAGAGAATGAGAACGACAGCAGCTGCTAGACTGGACAGCGACGGCTAGGGGTGTTCATGGGCCGGGTGAAACCAGGTTTGTCCTGGCCCAAATTCGACCCAAAATATACACCGGGTATATTTTTAGACCCTAACTCGGCCCTACACCCGATGAAACCTAAACATTTTTGGATCATAACTATACCTAGTCCAAACCGGGTTTTTAAAGCTTTAACAATAATTTATAAAGAAACTTATTTATGATGCACTTATTTATAAAAAAAAAAAAAAAAAAAACTTGTTACCGAAAAGTTGATATCCATATTTGAACTTGAATTTGTCCATAAATTCTAATTTGATGCTTCTTTGATCTATTTTCTAATTCTACAAGTGTAATTAAAAATAAAATAATAAGCTTATAATTAATATAACATAATATTAAAATTAATTAAAAAATATATATATTTTAGTTCCCTTAGGGTATACATGGGTCGGGTGGAGACGGGTTCGTTTTGACCCGGACTCAACCCAAAATAATGATTGGGTCTATTTTTGAGACCCTTACCCGACCTTAGATCTGGTGAAATCACACCAAATTAGTCCCTAAAATGTTCGGGGCCGGGCTGGGTTTTTGGATCGGACCGGACCATGGACACCCCTAGCGACGGCAAAGACCAAAGAGGAGTAGAGATGGTGATTTTGTGAAAAAAAAGGAAAAGTGCGTGTGAGTTAGGGCTACAACGTGAATGAGTAAGAAAGAGAAAGGGAATGAATGACTGAGTGTATGAGGGTTAGGTTACAGTTGGAAGGGAGAATGAAAGACTGAGAGATGAGGGTTAAAAATTATGGTTTTTACTCAAAATTTTTAACCATTTTAATTTAAAGTTTTAACATTTTTAAATAATTTTTTTAGTTACAAAAAATTATTGAGTTTTGTGATAAACAAATAACTTGTTACAAATAATATTAAATTTTGTTATAAAATAATTTTTTGTTACAAAACAATTGGAGTTTTTGAAATAAATGAATATTTTGTTACAAATATGTTATTTTTTGCAACAACTTAATTTTTTATTACAAAATATTATAAAATTTTACAATAAAAAATCAGTTCGTTACAAAAGTCAACATAATTTGTAACAAAATATTAGAACATTTTGTAACAAATTGTGTTCTTGTTACAAAACATTCTTATTTTGTAACAATAATTAATTTTGTTATAAAAACATTATAATTTGTAACAATTTAAATTTTGTTACAAAGTTTTTGTTATAAATATTATATTTTCTTGTAGTGAGCTTAGTTTGAATTTAGAATCAAAAGAGAACGAACCCAACTATCCTAACAGAAAAGTAAGAAAGGAGGAATTGAGGGAGGTGCTCCTTTCTTTTTGAGTCTAAGAATTAAGTACGTGTTATACTCCCTAATTTTTGCACTACGCCAAATCCTATCATATTCCATGTGACGAAATGTCGTCTTCACTTCATGAAAGAGCGTTGGAGGCGAGCTTTTGGTGTCCCGATTCAAAGAGTAGTGAAATGTTTAGTAGAGGAAGAATAAGACATGGATGGGAATTGCTTCGACATTTTTAAGGTTAGAGCGTCCTTTTTATTTTGTATATTTTTTTATGATATTTTTATTTTGATAGTATTAGAAATAAGACCCATGAATTTTTTTTTCAACCCGTCATTATAGGTGAACTCGATTAGTGGTAGGTACCCTTTCTATTACCTTGCGTTATCTAGAACACATGCCCTCAACATGTCCTGAAAAATTGAAAAAAAAAATTATGAGTCTTATTTCTAATACTACTAAAACCAACATATCCTAAAAAGAAATATCCAAAATGAGAAAGGAAATCCTAAACTAAAAAATATCAAAGTAGCTCCCATCATTACTTATTCTTCTTCCTTTGTAAAACCTTTTGATACTCTATGAATCGGGACACCAAGAGCTCGTGGGGTGAAAATTCCATTCCATTACATGGGATATGGTAGGATTTGGCATGGTGTCAAAATTGAGAGTTCGATATGTGCTCAATTTTTAGACTCAGAGAAAAATGTCTCCTCCTCTAAATCCTTCTCTTCTCCAACTTTTCTGCCAAGATTATTGAGTTCGTTCTTTTTCTGTTCTAAGTTCGAACTAAGTAGATCAACTTAAGTATTTGTGTTTTATGTATTGGAAGGCTAATATTCAAAAAAGTGATGACAGATAGTTGGAGTTATCTTTTTTTACTATGACTTAAATAAATAGTATGAAGCACATTATTGGTGATCACAACAACCCAACACATGCTTTATGGAATCGTACTCAAATATTGCCATCAAAATGTGACATGGTCCTCTTGATTTAGTATGAAAAAAAGAGTGAAAATACAAATTTTCAGTAATGTGTCATGGTCCTCTGGATTTAGTATGAAAAAAAGAGTGAGAATTCAAATTTTTAGTAAACATATATGATATTTCCATACTTTTCTCCAGTCCATTCTCTGAGACTTAAAAAAAATATGGCATGTCATATGATTTTTTGGACAACCACAAAAAAAATATTAAATAATAATAATAATAATATAATAAATAATCAAGTGGCATGAAGTGGTTACCTCAAGTTTTTTGGCAGGTTTGTTGACTTCCACTGCACCATAGCTGCATTTTTAGTACCTTTCAAGGATTTCGAGCGTGGTAATTCACACAAGATAAAAAAAAAGAGTTGTTAAATTAATTATGGTTCTAATCCACAAATTTAAAGCTCAGAAATCATGACTAAGATGCACTAATGTCATTAATCCACAAAAGAATTCATCTTGATAAGCCCTATACTCAAAACACTTTTAATCAATGTAGTTAAAATATATATGATCCCTACTTAAATATAGCGTCTTGTAGAGTCCCTTGATCTACCTCCAAAGATAGGGAGTTGATCCCTTCTTGTGTTCACGCATAAAATTTTTATGAAAGAAAAAAGATTATAAAATAGAGTTGAGAGAATGTGTTCTTCCTTTATTGGTTTGCTCATATTTAAATACTCACATTAGTTTCTTCGGTTAAATGATATTTAAATTTTAAGTTTAAACTAAGATACTTTTTGGCCAATATGACGTAGGTGGTGGTTAGAATTTTATTCAAATTTAAAATTTGAGACTCGCACTCCCTTAGTAACCTATTTTTTAAAATTGGAATTAAAAACTTAGATTTGAAAAGAGGGAGCGCACGTTACATTAATTTTAGTCATACAAATTATTTTCTACTACAACTCAATACTATTAAATTTAAAATATATAAGTATGTTATTTTGATAAAAGAATTATATAATTGATTAAAATACACATTTTTATTTTACTTTTGTCAAAAAACACGCACCTTTAGTGTTTCATAAGAAATTAAGAATTGAAATACACGTCTTTTT
>NC_029785.2:37321944-37332010 GCF_000816755.2 Arachis ipaensis | reverse complement strand
AAAATTTATAAATTAAATTATTACAAAAAACTTGTGTGGTTAAAACTAAAAACTTGAAAACATTTATAAATGTGCATTGTTGAGTTTAGAAAACAATAATTATATTTTTAGTGATGACAAACGTATATTTGATTGGGCTAAAAACTCAAAAGGTTGTTTGATGTGAATGTTCATAGTGCAGGTCTAAATTTATTTTTGATAGAGAAGTCCAATAAAAAATGCATCTTGCCTATGTTATTTATAGTTAGACAAAACAAAAACGAAGCTGGTATATGAATAAACCATGCCAAGTTAAATGTATTTACAATCAATTAGGCCCAATTCTTTAGCAAACAATCACACCTATTTGATCAAGCTAATGGACCAACGTCTGATACTCTAAAACCAAGTGTCTGAATCATAGCTACTTGGACCAAGTTTAAAGTCTAGCTCATTGCCTTCATGAAAGGAAAAGAATCTTGTTACTGGTGGAGCTTTATAGCTTCGGGTAAAACACAGAGAAGAAAAGAGGAGTTCACTTTTTCAACAAGCACAAAAAGAAAGAAAGAAAAAAGAAAATTTTAGAAGTAAATGTCAAATCAAATCAACATATTGATGTTAAACTAATTCAGAAGATAAAGGTATGAAGTTTTCATTAATATGCAAGTCTATTACTTGTTGATTACAACTTTCCCTCTACACAATCATTTCGGGTACATGAAGAAAGTGGACGTTACTTTAATCTGATGTGGATCAATGGCTAATATTAAAATTTGGATTCAAAGCACTAGATTAATAGTTTTGATTTATCAAACCCATTGAGGATTTGTTACCAATGAAGCCGCTGATGTCAATTTACTCGCTGCATTACTTACCTCTGATTTCAAATCCCTATTTTTGGGGTATGACTAAAGAAAAGAAAGTGAAGATCTCAGCTGGTTCAAGAATTAAGGAACTGACTTTGAAGAACAAGCAACCTCACTCCATATAAAAAGAAAAAACAACTTCAGCTTTGGCAAGGAGAGTGAACTAAGATATGAGTTTCATTGAAAGCTTCTCTACTATTCTTGCTCAATGTTTTAGATAGTGTTTCTACATCAAAGAAATATTTTGTCAAGATGGAGAGGTACATATGAGAGTGCTGAATCTGGTTCATCCTATAGCTTTTGATTTGTTCTACATTATCTCCTTCATGGTTTATTATTGAATATTCTATTTTTATGTTGTATCTTTCTTTGTTTCTATTCAGTGGTAAAAGGCATATAAGTGAGGCATTTAGAAAAAACCATTGAGAGAAAAGGCAAAGAGAGGTACTTGGAGAGAAAAGCTAAGATTTATGTTATATCTCTTTTGATTGTATTTCTATTTTGTATCTTGCATCGGAGAGGTATCCCTTGCTAAGTTGGGTGAACATTCAGTGGTTGCATCATAATCCTGAGAGGATTTTCTTGCTAAGTTAGGTGAGCAGTTAGTGGTTGAAGGTCTAGGGAGTGAACCTAGCCAAATCAAGCTTGGGTAGAAGTTTGGTTTGTCTCTGATAGGATTAGGTTGAATCCGTAGGAATTGGTGTTTGTAATACTTGAAAAGATAGTAAAAATTCCACCACTGTTGTGGTGGAGATTGGATGTAGGCTGCATTGCACAAGGTAACCGAACTAGGATACATGGTTGTGTCATCTTCTTCTTCCCTGCTTTGATTCTGTTTTCACATGTTATGAGATAAAATAAAATTGTTTCCTGCATAATCAATCTTGTAGTCTGAACAAAAATAAAATTTCATTTTCTTGTTTGAGGATTAATTAATCAAGTTTAAAAGAAGGTTATAGATTCAATCTCTCTTCTTTAAGCCATCAAGAATCTTCAATTGGTATCAAAGCTTGGTCTCAAGGATCAAGTTTCATAGCTTGAAGAAAAGGTTCAATGGCAAACAACATGGGAGCAAACACTATGGCCTACATGCTTACTGAGGGACAATCTAACAACAGGCCTCATTTCTTTAATGAAAAGAATTACATATATTGGAAGGAAAGGATGCAGATCTTTGTGCAATCCATTAACTACAATATATAGAAGATCATTGTAAATGGTCCTCAAGTTCCCACTGAGACAAGTGCTGAAGGCGTAAAGAAATAGAATGGAACAAAGAAGACAAGAAGAAGGTGGAGTTAAATGCTAAAGCCATCAACATGATGCACTGTGCTATCAGTTTCGAGGAGTATCAGAAGGTATCTAGATGTAAGATGGCAAAAGAGATTTGTGATAAACTCGAAGTCACTCATGAAGATACCAAACAAGTCAAAGAAACAAGAATAGATATGTTGTGAAAAGAATATGAAATATTTTTCTATGAAGGATGGAGAAACCATTGATGAGATGTTTGAGAGATTCTCAATCATCATAAATAGTTTGGATGCTATGGGAATGACCTACACTGAACAAACTCTTGTGACGAAAGTTCTTAGAAGCTTTACAAAAATATAGGAAACAAAAGCTACTGTGATAGCCGAGAGCAACAATCTAAGTCCATTAACATATGAAGAGTTAAAAGGGAGATTTCTTGTATATGAAACCACACACACCAGCTAAGATACAAAAAGAAAAGGAGTGGCCTTAAAATTAAAATTTGAGTCATTGGAGGATGATTCCAATGATAGTTTTTTAGATGGTGAAATTGTATTTTTTGCTAGAAAATTAAGAAGGCTAATGCAAAACAAAGATAAGAGCAAAGGCTCGAGTTCAAAGGAACAAAAAGGGATCTGAGCAAAGTCATTTGCTATCACTATAAGAAGGCTGGTCACTATAAATTTGATTACCCTAAACTCAAGAAAGAGGATATAATGAAGAAAGAAAAGAAGAAAGTCCTAATGGCCTCTTGAGATGATCTAGAGAATGATTCTGATGATGAGGAAGAATCTGAATATGAAGCACAAGTTTGTCTCATGGCTGGTCATGATCAATTAGATAAGGTAAACTACTTTGACTTGTCCATTGCAGATTTACATGTTATTATTAATAACCTCACAAATCATTCTGAGAAATTTCTAAGTAAATTCAAAACTGAAAATGAAGCATTGAAAGCTAAAAATAATTTCTTGAAAGAAAAAATAAAGGAAACTGGATGTGCTATTGATCTTGTTGAAGAAAGCAGATTTTTAAAATCTGGAACTGAAAAATTTAAAGGAAAGCACTCGATTGACGCTTCACAAGAACTTATTATAGAAAATAAAGGATTAAATAAAATGATTAAATGTTTGAATAATGATTTAGTAAAATTTGCATATAGTTTCAGCAACTTGAACAAATTGCTTTCTAATCAAAGACTTTTATTAAAATCTGGTCTGGGTTACTTCTCTAACAGTGATGCTGCTTTGGAAAAATCATATTTTGATAATAATGCATCATCATCAAGGACCAAACCTTTGTTAAAAAATTTTGGTCTTTGCTATGTTGTTAAAGATAGTGCTAGTGCTAAAAACCAGATTATCAAAAGTGTTGCATCTACCTCAAAAACCAGAAAAATCAAAACCTTTAATCAATTTCAAAGTCATGCATACAGAAATCATTGTTCTACTTGCAATAAATATGGTCATTCTTCATCTCAATGCTTTATTGTGAAAAGAATAGTAGAAAACAAAACATACAAGATTATTTGTGATTTTAATACTTTTGAGCAACTAAGATGGATTAATTTCAAAGGATCCAAATTAGTTTAGATACCTAAGGTCACTTAAGAATATGTGTAGAGTTGCCTAGCATTCAAGAAGAAGAAAGACATGTGGTACTTGGATAGTGGATGTTCTAGGCATATGATGGGAAAATCAATATTCTTTGTCAAACTTAACAAGTATGATGAAGGATTTGTGACTTTTGGTGATGATGGTAAAGAAAAAATTATTGCAATTGAAAAAGTTAGTAAAGATCTCTCTACTTTCATTGATGATGTTTTCTTGGTTAATGGATTGAAACACAATCTTTTGAGTATTAGCCAATTGTGTGATCTTGGTTATTTAGTTATTTTCAAAATATTAGAATGCCTTGTTGTAAATGAAAAATCTGATGAAGTGTTATTTGTCGCAAAATGATATGATAATGTGTATGGCCTCACTTTAGATGAACTTAAGAGTAAAAATATAGCATATTTTCATTCAAAAGATTCTGAAAAATGGCTATGACATAAAAGATTGGGTCATTCTAGCATGTATCAAATCAACAAGCTAGTGAAAAAGGATTTAATAAAAGGTCTTCCTAAAATCAAGTTTGACAAAGACATCACTTGTGATGCTTGTCAAATGAAAAAACAAACCGAAAATTCTTTTAAATCTAAGAAAGATATTTCTACTAAAAGACTCTTTTAATTGCTACATATTGATCTCTTTGATCTAACTAAAACTCAAAGTCTAGGTGATAATCACCATGGCTTAGTAATTGTGGATGATTATATAAGATTTAGTTAGATTTTATTTCTTGCACATAAAAATGATGTATTTTTAGTTTTTGAAATTTTTAGTAAAAGAATTCAAAATGAAAAGGATTTAAAGATTGCTTTTATTAGAAGTGATCATGGTAAAGAATTTGAAAATTAATTTTTTGAATCCTTTTGTGATGAACTTGAAATTTCATATAACTTCTCTTATCCAAGAACACCCCAACAAATTAAAATGGTGTTGTGGAAAGAAGAAATAGAAGTCTTCAAGAAATAGTTAGAGCCATGTTATGTGAAAGTGAAGTTCCTAAATTTCTTTGGGTTGAAGCCGTGAATACGACATGCTACATCTTGAATAGAACAATCATAAGAAAGTTTTTAAAGAAAACCCCTTATAAACTTTGGAAGAGAACTCCACTAAATCTGAAATACTTTCACATTTTTAGATGCAAATGCCCGAATGGAAGCTATAAGGCTTCTCCTTGTATATGTTGCCCATTGTGGCTTTAATTTTTTTCAAATGAATGTGAAATTTGTATTTTTGAATGGTATCATTGATAGAGAAATGTATGTGGCGTAACCTCCTGGTTTTGAAAATAAAGAATTTTCAACCATATTTTCAAGCTTTCCAAAGTACTTTATAATTTAAGACAAGCTCCTAGAACTTGGTATAAAAGGCTTAACTCTTTTCTTTTGAAAAATGATTTTCAAAGAAATACCATTGACACTACTATTTTCATTAAAAATTCTAATAATTCTTTCATCCTAGTTAAAATTTATGTTGATGATACAATTTTTGGCTCAGCCGATGAGTCTCTTTGTGTTGAATTTAGTAAACTCATGACTAGTGAATTTGACATGGGTATGATGGGTGAACTTAACTTTTTTCTTGGGCTTCAAATGAAACAAACTTCAAATAAAATTTTCATTCATCAAGAGAAGTATGCCAAAGAACTAGTTAAGAAATTTGAAATGGAGAATGTCAAACCCGTGGAAACTCCAATGCATCCAAATTCATGATTAGAAAAGGATGAAACTGAGAAAGATGTTAATGAAGTTCGATATAAAGGAATGGTAGGTTCTCCTATGTATCTTACATCCTCTAGACCTGACATTGTGTAAAGTATTGGTGTTTGTTCAAGATTCCAATCACAACCAAAAGAGGCACATCTTTTTGCAGTTAAAAGAATCATTAGATATGTTCATGGCACATCCAACTTTGGTTTATGGTATCTTAGGTCTGATGATTTTTCTGCAATGAGTTATTGTGATGCAGATTTTATTGGAGATAAAGTGGATAGGAAAAATACTTCTAGAATTTGCTGTTTTTTGGACAAATCTCTAAACGTGTGGTCAAGCAAGAAGCAGTCCACAGTAGTTTTATTTACTATCGAAGATGAATACATTGCTGCCTTATCTCGTTGTTCTCAATTGTTGTGGTTAAAAACTCAATTAGTCGATCACAAATTAAAAACTGAAAATATTTCTTTGTTTTGTGATAAAATGAGTGCCATTAATATTTCTAAAAATCCTGTTTTGCACTCAAGAACTAAACATATTGAATTGAGATTTCACTCAATAAGGGAATATGTTCAAAAAGGGAATATTGATATTCAATTTGTTAAATCAGAAGAACAACTGACTGATATATTCACAAAATCTTTGGCTGAAGACAATTCAAAATGAGACATTTCTAGACAGATGAATAGCTTTCAATATGAAACTTTGACTCTGATCTTTGATTTTGAATTAATTTCAAGTGGGCCAAACATTCTTTTTAGATAACAAGTGATCCTTTGTATTTCCTTAAACACAACCCTTTTGTCCCCAATATGAGTTTATTTGTATGTAAGTGAGCCTCATTGGATTTTGTCATACATTAAAAATATTTTTCAAACTTTTATCTTTTCTACACTTTAAATTATTACTTTAGATACAACTTTTTTAACTTTAAGTCAAATTCTTTTCAAATCAAGTTGTCATATGGTTCTGAATTTCTCTTTTTCCAAGAACTACTTTAACTTACTACAGTTACAAAACAAAAACTCTTCATATATCTTGCATGCTTCTTCATATTTTCTTTACTCATTATTTCAATTTTTTGAAAAAACTGCATCTTCTATTTTGATCTTGCTATTGTCTTGGTTGAGAGATTTGTTTCACAGATCAAAGAGATATTTGTTGGATAAGTAATAAGTGATTTGATTTTTTAAGTGTAGAGAAAAAGACATGGACCATGCTTAAATCTTATTACATATGTGGTTCCTTTTGTTTTCTAAAATCTTCTTTTTAGGTCATATGAGTTTTTACCAAGGATTAACCCTTCATCATCTTTTAAATTTTTTGTATATCTTGATTTTATCTTTTCTGACAACTTTATTTGGTACTGGCAATACTACTTTGCTACAACTATGATGTTGTTTTTCAAGAATACAACCTTTGGTTTTTACATACCTCTAACATATTATTTTGCAGATTTTGTTCTTTGTTTTATGTTTTTTACCCACCTTGATGACAAAAGAGGGAGAAAAATATATATATGAGGCTTGATAAGGTGTAAGGCTTACTGAGAATATTGGTTATTAGTATTAGTTTTGATTAGTTTTGTGATTGTGAACTGAACTCGTTTGACTTTAAGTCATTTGTAATTCATGGATACTTATATGCTTTTGATTATGATGTGCTTATACTTATGCTGCTGAATTGTTACTTTCCATGCTATCAAATAAGATAATTTTTTTTTGTAATAGCTTACAATATTAGCTTGTATAGATTATTCTGCTTTTGTGCAACCATGAAATTGTAAAAAAGTATGTATATGCATTGGATTATTTTGTTGGCATTATTATTTGTATCCTTAGGTTAAACGATAAACATACATTAAGCAATCCTTATGAAAAAAAAGGGGAGTAACCTTTATAAAAGAGAGGGGAAGCACATCAAGTCAATCTGATATCATCAAAGAAAAGTCTCTAAACTTATTCTATTTCAATTCCTTTGATTATTACCTCATATATTATGTTGGTCATCAAGGGAGAGATTGTTGAGTTTAAAAAATAATAATTATATTTTTGGTGATGACAAACATATATTTGATTAGGTTGAAAACCCAAAAAGTTGTTTGATGTGAATGTTCATAGTGCAAGGTCCAAATCTGTTTTTGATAGAAAAGTCCAATAAAAAATGCATCTTGCATATGCTATTCATAGTTGGACAAAACAAAAAGAAAGCTGACCATGCCAAGTTAAATGTATTTGCAATCAATCAGGCTCAATTCTTTAGCAAACAATTACACATATTTGATCAAGCCAATGAACCAACATCTGATGTTCTATAACCAAGTGTCTGAATCATAGCTACTTGAACCAAGCTCAAAGTCCAGCCCATTGCCTTCACGAAAAGAAAAGAATCTTGTTACTAGTGGAGCTTTGTAGCTTCGGATAAAACACATAGAAAAAAAAAAAGAGGAATTCACTTTTTCACCGAGCACAAAAAAGAAGAAAGAAAAAAGAAAATCTTAGAAGTAAATGTCAAATCAAATCAACATATTGATGTTAAACTAATTCACAAGGTAAAGGTATGAAGTTTCCATTAACATGCAAGTCTATTATTTGTTGATTTTAACTTTTTCTCTGCACAACCATTTCGGGTAATATGAAAAAAGTGGAGGTTACTTTAATCTGCTGTGAATCAATGGCTAATATTGAAATTTGGGGTCAAAGCACTAGATTAATAGTTTTGATTTATCAAACCTATTGAGGATTTGTTACCAATGAAGCCGTTGATGTCATTCTACTTGCTGCATTACTTACCTCTGATTTTAAATCCCTGTTTTTGGGGTTTGAGTAAAGAAAAGAAAGTAAAAACCTCAACTAGTTCAAGAATCAATGAGCTGACTTTGAAGAATAAGCAACCTCACTCCATACAAAAAGAAAAATCAACTTCAGTTTTGGCAAGGAGAGTGAACTACGATCTGAGTTTCATCGAGAGTTTCTCTATTATTCTTGCTCAACGTTTTGGACAGTGTTTCTATATCAAAGAAATATTCCGCCAAGATGGAGAGGTACATATGAGAGTGCTGAATCCGATTCATCCGATAGCTTTTGAGCTGTTCTACATCATTTCCTTCATAGTTTATTATTGAATATTCTATTTGTATGTTGTATCTTTTTTTGTTTCTATTCAGTGGTAAAAGACATATAAGTGAAGCATTTAGAAAAAGCCATTGAGAAAAAAAGCAAAGAGAGGTACTTGGAGAGAAAAGTCAAGATTTATGTCATATCTCTTTTGATTGTATTTCTGTTTTGTATCTTGTATCCAAGAAGTATCCCTTGCTATGTTGGGTGAGCACTTAGTGGTTGTATCATAATCTTGAGAGGATTCCCTTACTAAGTTGAGTGAGCACTTAGTGGTTGAAAGTCTAGGGAGCGAACTTAGCCAAATCAAGTTTGGGTAGAAGTTTGGTTTGTCCCTAATAGGATTAGGTTGAATTATTGGGAATTGGTATTTGTAATACTTAAAAAGATAATAAAAATTTTACCACTGTTATGTGGTGGAGACTAGATGTAGGCTACATTGCATAAGGTAACTGAACCAGGATACATGACTGTGTCATCTTTTTCTTCCCTACTCTGATTTTGTTTTCACGTGTTATGAGATAAAATAAAATTATCTCTTGTATAATCAATTTTGCAGTCTAAACAGAAGCAAAATTTCATTTTTTGGTTTAAGGATTAATTAATCAAGTTTAAAAGAAGACCATAGATTTAACCATTTTTTTTCTAGGCCATCAAGAACCTTCATGCATGTATTTAAACAAAATACAAAAAATAGAAGAGAAACTAATGCATTTAAAAGGCATTGAAAGTTTTGTATTTTTTAAAGAATTAAGAAAAAACTGGTGTGTGGACTAATTTAGTTCTCGACATTCAATTTCAACGACTACAATGAGTCACTTAATGTAAAATGGGGATCAATTCTATCATTTAAGATAATGACATGTCGGATAATACGTGGACAAATAATATTACAACACGTGACACAAGCTAACACGTGGACCAATAGTATTGTGACACGTGACACAACAACCATCTATACCAGCATGCCACATGTTGTTTGCCCGACCTGTCATAATATCATTTCATATTGTCAAATCATACTATGACATGTGTTACTACTAATCCACGCCATAAAGCCACGTCAACATGCCATTAATGAAAAACAGACCAAAAAACTAATGTGGTATAATTTTATCAATATTAAAAATGTAATTGGTGCAATTTGAATATTAGGAATAATTTTGGTATATGATGCTAATCTCAAGAATCACTTTGAGGCTTTGATCACTAAACCACATACAAAGCCACCAATGAATGAAACAAGTACCTAAGCCATTTTTGCATTATACATTTATAACATAGTTATCAGAATCAAACCGATAATTAAATCAGTCAGACTATTGGGTCACCAGATCATGCCTTTAACCGATGGATCATAAGTTGAATCGATTGACTTGGTCATAATTAAATAATAATATAAAATTTAATTTTACTTTCTCATTTTCAAAATAAATGTATGTTTATTTTAGTTTTATTTTATATTAAATTAAATATTACTTTTTAATTTTAATAACTCATTAATTAATTTATATTTATTATACTCTTTA
>NC_029785.2:37311375-37321782 GCF_000816755.2 Arachis ipaensis | reverse complement strand
GATTAACGAAAAATATTTTTTTAATTTTAAATATAATATAATTTTATTTATGTAATATATTTAATAAAAAATATCATATATAATAAATAACAATTTTGTCTATTTTGACAAAATTTTACGGGATCGATTCGGTTGATTTTAACTGATTTTGATCGAATTTGACTCATTTTTACTGGATTTAACCAAGTTTGACAAAATTAATTACTTAACTAGTTTAAATTATGGTCTAACTTAGGTTGTTGACTGGGTGACTGAATTTTTAGTTCGACCGATCAAGTTGAATCGGGTTTGATAACTATGATTTAGCCTTGAATTATTTGTATGGAATGGCGACACTTGAAAAATTAAAGGGTATGAAAATCTTAGACGGTCCAAAGAAAAAAGGGTTTGAATCATAATTTTGACAATTGAACTGGATTAGTTGATTTGACCAAGTTATCCAGAAATCGATCTTTTGACTGATTTGATTATGATAAAAAATCATCTAGCAGAAAATAAATAAAAAATCGATTAAACCAGTGATTAACCAGTGAATTGTAGAGCCAATCTAATTTTTTATGAGGTGGTCAGTTTTCTAAGGTGTTTCCTGAACGACGTTGTTTTATTTTAAAAAAAAAAATAAACAACCAAAATAATATCTAAAAGTCCAAATAACAAAAATGACTCTAAAAGTTATTAACAAAAAATAAGTTTCTAAAAAATTTAAAAATGTGATAAAACGAACTAGATATTAAATATATATTTTAACAAAGAACTTTAAAAACCAAATTTTAATATAATTTTTTGCAAGTATTATTAAAAAAATAAAATTTTTTATTCGTAAATTTTGGTAATTTTATGTCAAGTACATTTTTTTAAAAAATATTTATTGTGAATGACCACATTATGTTAAAAAATAAAAAGTAAAAATGTAGAGATAAAAATTTGATCCAATTTTGTAGAGTAAACTACCATTTCTACCCATAGAAGTTGAAAACGCTGACATATCTACCCATAGAAAACGAAAATTACCATTTGTACCCATAAAAAATGGTTTTTACAAGCAAAATTATCCAAACCCGAAAAAATTAAATAAAATTCCTAAACTACCATTCTCTCCACCACTACCACTATCATCTCCTCCCCCCTCTTCTCTCTCTCAATGTTCTGAGTGACCCAATCCCAACATCAACCACATTACCGCTCAATACCACCGTCTCACCCTCCTCCTCAGCTGTGACCCTAACCCTTTCGGCCGCACACGCCCCCATCGATGTCGATCGCGACTCAACAGCACTACCACCACTATCACCATCAGCCATCACTGCCGTTAACTTCACCACTTGAATGGATTGGGTTTTTTCTGCACACACATTCAAAGGCTGCAATTTTTTTAAGGGTTAATCGAAAACACTCATCAGCAAGGTTAAGATCTATGACTCTAACCCTGAATCCTCCAAGCTTTCGTCATTTTTTTCATTGTCTCCCTCGAGAACTCCTGCGTCGCCAACATCAGCTCCAACATCTCCACTGCACACTCCTGGCTCTCCATCCGCATCCTCCCCTTCCTACCCGCCATCTTCGTCGTCGCTATCACCATTGGCAACGAGTACCTCACCACCACTGTTGACACGAGTATGGCGGCGCCGACGCTAATGAAACGTTTGAGTGGATGCGCGAAGTGAGGATCGTCGATGGAGTTCATGGAGGCGCACTTCCGTTTGAGGGTGGAGTTCCAGTGGTTCTTAATGGCATTGTCGGTTCTGCCGAAAAGGAGTCGGGCTATGGTGGCCCACTTGTTGCCAAACCGAGCGTGAGCTTTGATTATGGTGTCATCCTCTTTGAGGGTGAAAGCCCGATGCTCCACCTGTGAGGAGAGCTGGTTGCACCATCAGAGCCTGCAAGATTTGTCCTAGCGGAACATTGAGAAAGAGAGAGAGATGAGGGGGGAGGAGATGATAGTGGTAGTGGTGGAGAGAATGATAGTTTAGGAATTTTATTTAATTTTTTAGGGTTTGGATAATTTTGGTTGTAAAAATAATTTTTTATGGGTACAAATAATAATTTTCGTTTTCTATAAATAGATATGTCAGCGTTTTCAACTTTTATAAGTAGAAATGGTAGTTTATTCAATTTTGTATAACTTCTAAATATTTATTCAAACNTGCAATCAGTAACCCACTAACCCTAAACCCACTCACCCTCACCCTCACCCTCTCCCTCTCCCTCTCCCGTAGTTTTACACATCAGAGAAGACAGACTAGCCCTAGCAGCCACTCACCCCCACCTTCTCCATCGCCGAACCACTCGCCTCGGCCAGAGGGTGCCGTCGCCGCCCGCGTTGTCACGGAACCCTTACGTCGCCGCCGGACTATCCTCACCCATACCAAGCTCCCACTTCTCCCCTCGGCGTCGCTCAGGTCCGTTCTCTTCTCGCCGGCGCGCCTCAGCTCCGTCCCGGCGTCTCTCCTCCGTCGCGGTCCTCTTCTCGGCGTCACTCACGTTCGTTCTCTCCGAGCTCACTCTCTCTCACCGTCGCGAACGTCGGTCACCTCGCCGGATCGGTCTCTGCTCGTGAACGCCGGTCACCTACCTTCCTCGCCGTCTCTCCGGTAAGCACTCCTCCACTGCTTTTTGATTGTTGTTTTTGTTCTGAGTTAATTATTGTTGATTATTGATAATTTTCTGAGTTAATTTTGTTAATGTTCTGAGCTAATTATTGTTGATTGTTGTTCATTTTTCTTGGTTAATTTTGTTGAGTTAACAGGGGTTGATTGTTGTTTTTGTTCTGAGTTAATTGTTGTTAGTTTTCTGAGTTGATTTTGTTGATTGCTGATGTAATTGTATGGATTCTGAGTTAGTGTTCAATACTAGAATGTTGTAATTTTGCGTTCTGATGCTGTATGTATTGTACTAATGTTCTGATTCTGAGTTAAAATTTCTTAGTTGTTGGCTTCTTGTTGATTGTTGGCTTGTTCTGATTCTGATTCTGAGTTGTTGGCTTGTTCCGAAGCAACTGGTAAACAAACATTGTGCTTGTTTGGGGGGCCATTAAAAAGTTGATAAAAAAATATATTTTTTAATGAAAAATATCTTTTTTTATTTTTTAGCTTGTTTGGTAAATTTGTAGAAGTAAAAGTACTAGAAAAATAAAAAGAATATTTTTTTTTGAGAAGCTACAATTTACATCTTTAAAAGATCTTTTTTCTTTAAAAAAAATGTTTTTCGCGTAATAAATAAACAAAAAACTACTTTCATATGGATATACCCAAAGATAATTGATAAATGAAAAGATATTTTTGCATGAGTTATCCAAACATAAAATTACTTTCCTGTTTTTATAAGATCTTTTGAAAAAAGATAACTTGAAAAAAAAGATCTTTTCTTAGAAGCTCACAAGCCCATTGTCCTGTCTCTCATCTCCTGTCCCTCCCCCTTCCCCTTCCTCATTGACACAGTGGCACGCACTCTCTCTCTCTCTCTCTCTCTCTCTCTCTGTCTCTCGAGCATCCCCAACAACAGCCGCAGCAGCAACAAAGAGATTGTTCTCTTTTTCTTAACAACACCCAATTTTTATTTCAAATATCAAATACTCACCCAACACTCTGCATCTCACTCTTTATCTCCATCTTTTATGTGTTTTTTGTCCATCTTTTCCAACCCGATTAATTCCCTTCCCAAAAACCACTGACTTTTCCTCAGATGCCCTTCTAAACCTTTGGGGACACCTCTCTGTGGACTTGGGAGGTATCCTTCTTGGATTACTGCCTTTTCATTTTTTTATTTTATTTATTTATTTATTTATCTTTGGATCCTGTATATTGATATTGGTGATCGATAATTAATTTAACACATGCTATGAATGTATTACAACATGCTCCTTCTTTTCTAGAGGCACTTTCTTTAATTCTCGATCTGATGCTTCAATTTGGATAAGCTTCTTCTTCACCAGCACCGCTATATATGATATGCATATTAGTTTAACTTACCCTATGTTACGTTTTGTTTTTTGTTTTTTTGTTTTGCTTTGTTTTGTTTTTTGTTTTTTTTTTTTGCTTGCTCCAGCTCCACTGAGATTTTCAAACAGCTCAGTTCTTATTGGAAAGGATTCTGTCCATGCCTTACTGTTTTTGTTGGAATTGTCATTGAACTGTAGGATTGGATTGGATCAGGCTTGCATTCTTTCTTGAACCTAGGTTACTGGCCTTCCAAGTAAAGCTTTTGATCCTTTGGAGATTCTTGTTTTGAATCTTCCTCCTTGGCTTCCTGATAGTAAGTCAGGTATATTTCTATTTTACTTTTTGCACGTGCTGTATATGTATATATCATACGATCATGTTTAAGGAAAGAGGAACTAGATCTCTGTTTGTTTTTGCTGGTTGAGTACATTGTTTAGTTTGGATTGTAGGAACTGATGGGGAAGAAAATCAGAAGAAAGAACCGAGCTTCTGCTAAGGAGAAGGCAGTTGCTATGCAGTCTCCGAAGAAAGCTTTAGAGTCTCCCAACCCAACTGTTGAGTCTGTTGATGAGGGGATCTCTACTGCAAAAGAAACAAGTTCTTGTCCTCATCTTGTAAAGGGTATTAATTTAAATACACTATCTAGCAAGATTGAATCTTCTGGATCAGTAAGGTGTGAAGATTGCAGAGAAGGTGCTGCTGATAGGAGAGGTGGAAAAGGAAAAGGGAAAGGTAATAAACAAGGGAAGAAGAAAAGTGGCACACCAGTAGATTCAAAATCTGAGTCCAAGGCTATATGGGTTTGTTTGGAGTGTGGTCAATATACCTGTGGAGGTGTGGGGCTACCAACAACCCCTCATTGCCATGTTGTCAGGCATGTGAGGCAACATCGGCATCCCTTGGTGGTTCATTATGAAAAGCCTCAGTTGTGTTGGTGTTTTCAGTGCAATATGCTTATTCAAGTTGATAAAATAGAAGAGAATGAAGAAACAGGCCGTGTTCTATCTGATGTAGTGAAATTGTTGAAAGGGAGATCATCGCAGAAATCATCAGCGGATATTAAGGACGTTGGTATTGATGGCAGTGTTACTTCAGAAATTAAATCAGGAGTGATTGTCAGAAATGATTTATATGGACATGGTGGCTATGTAGTTCGAGGCATGATTAATCTTGGGAATACTTGTTTCTTCAATTCCATCATGCAAAATTTGCTAGCTATGGATAGATTGCGGGACAACTTTCTGAATTTGGATTCTCCTTTTGGACCATTGGTTAGTTCCTTGAAGAAACTGTTCACTGAAACAAATCCAGAATCAGGATTGAAAACCACTATAAATCCTAGATCATTTTTTGGTTGTGTGTGCTCCAAGTCTCCCCAATTTCGAGGATATCAGCAGCATGACAGTCATGAATTGCTCCGTTGTTTGTTGGATGGGTTGAGTACTGAAGAGCAAGCTGCAAGGAAACAAAATGGTTCGCCCAAGAGAGATGGCACCCCTGCAAATACTTTAGTTGATGATTTATTTGGGGGTCAGATATCTAGTACTGTACGGTGCATTGAATGTGGAAATTCCTCAACTGTTTACGAGCCTTTTTTAGATCTTTCACTGCCAGTTCCAACTAAGAAACCCCCTCCTCGGAAAGCACAACAAGCAAATCGAGCCAAAAAGGCAAAACTTCCACCAAAAAAAGGTGGAAAGACCCGAGTCAAAGTTAACAGGGATGATGATCCAATAGCTGGTCAAAGTATATCAAACCAATCATCTGTCCATGAGTCAACCTCCCCTGCTCAGTCCAATGTGTCGGTTGCGGGTGAGGTGGCAGCCCCTTCTGATTGTGGTGATTCTACAGTATTGGTTTCAAAGGAAATAAGCAATGTTGCTAAAGAGCTGTCTTCACCTAATTTGGTTGCTGTTGGAGAGTCTCAAGATATGCAAGTGCTTGACAATGATGCAAATAAGATGTCAGCTTCATCAGATGATCTTGCATGGTTGGATTATGTGGAAGCTGACAATGTCACCGAGGAATGTGAGTTTCTTTCACCGAAAGAGGGCGATCAGGATACTGATAGCAAGAATGAACCTTTAAATGAATTGCCGGTAGGGGTTAGCTGTGAACCTTATGGTCCAGAGTGTTCCCCTAAGGAGGATCAAGACCAAAGACCGTATTCTTCAACAAATGGGTGGGAAGACGAGGTTCCACTACAAGTTCAAGGTTCAGAAGTGCTGTTACTTCCTTATAAAGAGGAAAGTTCCTCTGCTTGTGAGATTATTGGAAGGGATGGTGAGGCTTCCTGTTCGAATTTGGGCCATGGTCAAGAAGAATTAACCTTCGAAGGCTTTGGTGATTTATTCAATGAACCTGAAGTTTTTGCTGGTCCTGCTCCTAGGCCTTCATCTAATGAGGTTACGGAAGCTGTTTTTAACAGCGAGTCTGATCCAGATGAAGTCGATGATACAGATTCTCCGGTTTCGGTAGAGAGTTGCTTGGCACATTTTATAAAACCTGAGCTTCTCTCAGATGAAAATGGTTGGAACTGTGAGAACTGTTCGAAAATTGTCCAACGTAAAAAAGTTGAAGCAAAAAAGAAGGCAAATTCTGTATTGGATGGAATTGAGATTGGATGTCGTGTTGAACCATTGGATGCTGCTGACTCTTTTTCTGTTGAAGTCAAAAGCCTTGATAATGGGAATATTACAGATACCAAAAATACAGAAAGTTCAGTTTTACATATTAATCATGGAACAGTGCTTGAAAATGGTCAATCAAATGGATTGAGTTCAAATGTTGATGAAAAGGATCACAGAACTTTGAAGATGAAAGATACACTTAATGAGGAACTTCAGTCTTCGGGATGTCATAATTCTTCGAATGCAGAAAGTTGTAATCATTCAGCTGCTGATTCTAGTGTTATCGTGGATAACACTGAAAATGTTGAAAGCAGAGATCCTCAGATGTCAGGTCAGGATGACGATGACTCAGAAGAATGCAGTGAGGAAGAGGCTGACGTGAAAAGTTTGAAGGTGAAAAGGGATGCTACTAAGAGGGTCCTCATTCATAAAGCTCCGCCTGTCTTGACAATTCATTTGAAGAGATTCAGCCAAGATGCCCGAGGTCGCTTAAGCAAGTTAAATGGACATGTCAATTTCAGAGAAAGAATGGATCTCAGACCATATGTGGATCCTAGGTACTTTGCTGTAACTTTGCTAGATGCTGTTTGAATTTTTATCATTTAATGAATGCCTGTTACCTGTAGCAGTTTGCTGTCATTAGATATTTATAGAGAAAAACCCAAAACAGCCCCTGACAATTACCTCGAAAGACAACGAGGCCCTTGACAAAAAAAAAAAAAAATCCAATCCGGTCCCTGACAATTACCTCGAAAGGACGAGGCCCCTGTGCCAAAAAAAAGTCAATGTTGTTTTTTTTGGCACAAGGGCTAATCAGTCCCAAAAAAAAAAAGATCAGGGGCCGGATTGGATGTTTTTTTTTCTTGGGGGTCTCATTGTCCTTTCGAGGTAATTGTCAGGAGCCGGATGGGGTATTCACTTATATTTATAAAACTATCTCCAGTGATTTGGTTTTTCTCTTACAAAATGCAAAGGATTCTTCAAATTTTAAATTGGATAATAAGAAATATTTGAACATAAGTCAAAATCATTGCATGCATTTTTTATTGTAGGTTTGGTTTCTATATAGTTGTTTAAATTTTTTACTTTTTATATACTTTATTGATCCTCTGGCATTTAACACTCAATTCCCAACGGTTGTTTAAACAGATTCGTAGCTGAAGAGAATTATGAATACCATTTGGTTGGTGTAGTGGAGCACTCGGGATCTATGAGAGGGGGTCACTATGTTGCATATGTGAGAGGGGGCCAGAGGAACAGAGGGAAGGCTGATAACAATGAGAATGAGAGTTCCACTTGGTATCATGCCAGTGATGCATATGTACGTGAAGTGTCTCTCGATGAAGTTCTTCGATGCGAGGCATACATTTTGTTCTATGAAAAAAATTGAGGGACACCATCTACTTTCCAGGTACTTTTACTTGAGGTAGAAATACAAGTTTACTAAATTGAGAGAGAGAGAGAGAGAGAGAGAGAGATTCTTGCAGGCGAGTGTCAAAGCAATTACCTTACTCATTGTGATACCATTTTTTGAGCATGTACCGAGATCTTGAATGTACAATGCAATTTCATACAATCAAAAATCATTTTTTCCCTTCCCTTTCCGATCTTAGGTATTTTTCTTTGTTTAAACTTGTGGGATGGGATTAATTATCTATTATGCACTTTTGTTCATTGCAAAATTTGTCAGTCAGGAGTATTAGTGATTGTTCTATTAGCCTAGAAGAAAATTGTCTCTCATGGTTTAATTCTCGTATAAAATTAGAATTGAGCTTTTAGAGTGGCAACTTTTTAATCCTATAATCTAGATATTCTGCATTGTGCTTCTAATATGAACTGTGAAATATTTCTTCTTTTGCCTTTTTATTTTTATTAACAGGGAGTTTGTTAGACTTAATACAGAGAGTAACATATGACAATTGTGACTCACTAGGGATTTGCCTGGGATATTTCATTTGAACGAATACTTTCATTTATGTATAAGTTCACAACTTAACACTACATGCCTTCACATCGCCTCCTTTCCCTCCAACTGACAAACAGTTACCTAATCATGAGTTTTAGCAGAATTTAAAAAATTTAATAATCTGAGTTAGTGTAGCACATGGCTATGTTTTAACCTCAAAGATCTAATATGTATAGTTACTATTTTATAGGGGTACTGGAGAAACCTCTTCTTATATTTGCTTTTGTAATTATAGGTCTTCTTGAGTCTTCAATTCGAATAAATTCATTTATCACTTATCAGTGAGTGAAATTCAGGTCTCTTTTCAATGGGAAATACTTTGTTTAGCATATATTCTTTGTTTCTTATCCCCTCCAACTTCCATGTGTTCCAAAGTCTCTTTTCAACAAAGTTTTGGTGCATGCCATCGCTTCTTTGCAGCACTACTGTATCCACAAAGTATATTATTTTTCACCATTGCCAATTTATGTGCATGTAGGATTGTCGCTTTCCTCATCTATAGCGATATCGTGGGAACTCTTATTGATTATTTAAAATGTGTAGTATAAATTGTACAATTTTATTCGTGTAAGTTAACATAATTCTTGCAAAGTCCCTTGTGAATGCTGCTTCTATCCAATGTGAGTTCATGTTTTTTGCATGTGCTTAAAGGCTTATTCCTTTGGATAAAATGATACATGGCAAGTGATATTATGCCTGGAGCCACATACATGGTTCCAAATGAAACTTCACATAAACCAGAAATTTGGTTCTCTTTGGACCATACGAGACCATACGAGTGTAGAAACCTAAACTGGATACGGATGGTTTTGGCTTAACTCTGCCGCCACCGCCACCTTTGATGGCGACAACAATGTTTGGATCCATCCGCGTCTTCCTCCTCCACGCTACTGCTTAAGGCACCACCTGTTGCAAAGCCAAAGAGGGGTTGTCAGCAGTGGTTTTGCGCAAACACTGATCCTCCTTGTGAGAGGGAAAGAAGAAACCCTGTTGCATCTGTGCTGTTGTATCTACTGCATGCATCCGCACCAAGGGTTTGAGATGTCATCCATGCCTGATTTTTGGTTTGGTGAGGTTTTCTGTGTTGCCGGTCATGTCTATCGCATCCGCAGATGGAACTGCGATTGTTTTGTATCTTTTTATATTTTTGAATTCTGATTTGCTTTAGCTGCTGTTTTTACATCTGTTGCAGTGTTGCATCAGTTTGTTGGTGAAGGATTTGTTGGGGGCTTGATCGTTTTGCACCAACGTTCCTGCACAAACATACCAATTACTAGATGATAAGTATATAAATCCAACAGTTATATTAAGTAATAATATTTGCTCTTTTATAATTTCACCCCAGATTTTTTATTTTTATTTTTAATATAACATATTGGCCCAATTGTAATACAAAATCAATTTTGGGCGGCAGCTTCTAATCGAATAAGTTCTGAAAGATGGGGAAGAGAAGACTGCAGCATATCATACTCCTTTTCTGTAACTCTGATTAATGATTTTTTTCCCTTTTTCTTTCTTTTGGCATGATGTGTGTTATTTTGGAATACAGTAGTGTATTGATTATAAGTTCTTGTCAATAATATAAGTGTTTGAATTACCAAAAAAAAATGTGAGTGTTTGCCATCAGTAACACTTCCGTTTGGAGAAAAGGTTTGTCCTCTACATGTATCTACACTGAAGTCCGAATCCTTCTTCCTATTTGTGTTCCCAGCATCTTTGGTTATGTATGTTTCTGAAAATAGGACAAGATAAAACATAGTATCTTTGGGTTACATTTGTTTCTGAAAATAAGACAAGATAAAATATTAAGAATAAGACATAAATGATAAAGATATAGAATTTAATATTTTTGTATTCTGTTTGGTGATAAATT